>NW_019213091.1:0-50305 GCF_002532875.2 Varroa jacobsoni | reverse complement strand
AGCAGCAGCAGCAGCAGCAGCATCAGCATCAGCAGCAGCAGCAGCAGCAGCAGCAGCAGCAGCATCAGCAGCAGCAGCAGCAGGCAACGGCGATCCGTACACTGGGCTAACGCCGCGACGTTATCAAAGCATTAGAAGCAGATAGAAATGAAAAATCAAAACAGCGCCGTCCTCAGGAGATGAGAAACGCTAGAAATCACGCAACAAATCAATTTCTAAATCTATCAATAGTAACGAGTATCAGCTGTTTTCGGGCCAGCTATTCCGTGTCGTATGCACTTTAATTTTATCGATGCCGGCATTAATACTTATTACTACAGTATCTTTGGGCCTCGGAACCGTTTTCTTTGATCGACGGGGGCACATCATTGAATTGCGCGTAAATTATTTTACGCCCCTTTTGTGTTCGCAGATGCCTCGATGTCTGACGCCGTTCCGAAGATTACCACAGCCAGATCATCAGAACATGAATAAAAACGTCAGCGATGATGGCTAGTAATTAGAAAGTGGCAAAGCATCTAATCACCGGTGTACATTATCGGCATCGCTGAGTGAGTTCTGAAACCCGTGCGATCTGACCAGCACAGAACAATACCAACGTGTGCCTTGCGAACCGCCTTTTTCACTCGTCTGACACGTCGCTATCATCGTGGTCGTACCCGTTTCATAGTAGCACAATGTTAATATGTGTATGAACTATACTGTGCAATCTTAGGCGAGCTATGCTACTGTTGGGTTCACCCTTAGCAACATGCACGGATGAGGGACTATTGCATGACGGATAGGGGAAAAGCAAGACAAAGCACGTCCACATCGAACGCGTTGTCTGCTGTGACGCCGGAGTGTTGGTGACGTGTTAACATAGAGAGACGGGCAGTTGTTGCGAAACTGCAATGATGATCTCGCCTAGATAGAATAAGTATTGCTGAGCACAGAAAAAGCGATAGAACAAATTTTTGTTAGTTTCTGCTACTGTTCCGAGATAACGATTGTTTCATCAAGTTGTTTCGACATGTTGAGCGAATGTGTGGGTATTGCTTGATCGCTGTGTTGCGCATGGAAGGGACCTATTCTTATGGGTTGATTTCAAGAGGACATCACTGGACGCTGTACTTGCCAGACAACAGAAAAAACGGAAGAGGGTTGTAAGCATGGTAGAAAGATATTAGGTACATCAGAAGTATCAAAGGGATAACGCCACCGACGGACGCCCCACAGCCGATATGGACAAGTAACGTGGATGGACCGAAAGTCAACCTGAGCCGAATTTGTCGAAACGATCCAAAACCATCCATCGCCCTGATATCCCCGTTTTACCTCTGCTGCTGCTAGTACTTAACCACTATCGCCTTTAAGATGGCAGGGGGGCTGCTTTCCTGTCTACACATGCTCATACACGGATCAAACCGCACAAAGAAAAGGACATTAATAGTAACGGGTGGTGCTCGATATCGTTGTCTATTACCGTTCTCTCAATGAGCGCTCGATTCGCGCTACAAGTGACTGTTGCGAGATAAGGAAGAATCTCCTCGGCCTTGTATATATCTGCTTGTGTATCTAGAGTAGTATACAGAGAGATATGTGTGTGGATCGGTACGATGTCCAGCCGTGCACGTTGTGAACGGACGGACTTCCATTTGACCGTTCTCAAGCCACGGGTCCCTATGAGCTCCATTGCCACTCGCTTGGCGACGACTTATTCCGAACGTTAAGGAAAGAAGACTGACGGATAAGGCATCTCAGTGCGAGGGAATACCTTTGCGCAGGCAATCGGGGCGGGCAGACTGCTGCGGCGATATGTACAAAGGACGTAAGACAAGACATGGTACGGCTGAGCAACGATTACGTATTTTTTTCCGTGTCACGATTGTGACCTCATCGGTCTCACACGTTCAATCTATTGCAGAACCGACATTTGGACATCATTTACGAGCCAACAATAATAGCGATAACAAGGGTGGACAGTACGTACACAGCATTAAAGGTGCAACAACAGATGCAGAAATAACAATAACTAATTATGGTAATCGAAACCAAAGGAAGACTGCTGGGAAAAACAGATCTTCCACATACTGGATATTTCATGGTCTCGACACAGATACTTATCAGACTATTTATATGTACACATTAGCCAAATTATAAATACAAAGGGGAAAAGACGGAAACATCGTTGGTTACCGGACCGAAAGCGTGCATTTCTTCCGAATTACGACCATAACAAGTATAAATATCGCGTTGATGTTCCCTGGTATACGCAAATCCGGAAATAAGAGATTTGAACTAATATTCTGTTTAATTAACGTAACGAGCAGATATCCTTGTTGGATTTTCAGAAAGTTACTTCAAATTAACGGGTAGTTAATAATCGCGACTATAATTTACATTCTGTCTTAAATTTTAGAGGCCAAATAGAAATAATGGACGGTTGTGCAAATTTTGTCCTAACGTTCGGTAAAGGTTAGGCATCTTTCTTATTTCATACTGGTATCGTGTCTGGCTCCTTAATGTGATCTAAGTTCAAAGTTAGCCTTAGATACACTTCGTTTCGTGCTGGAAGGGGCCAGCCCTCTAAAGCAGTGCTCGAAGGCAGTAGAACTGAATTTTTTAGTAGGTAGTAGGACCATTTCCTTTTAGTTAAAGGTTGGCCGTATATTCCGGTTGCGCTCTTTGTTCCTACTTTGGCCGTTTTGTCGGTGTTTGTGCTGCTACCTCGTCTTTGACGTTCTTGATGTTCGCCTTTATGTCCTACGCTTCGCTATCACCTGATATTCGGCCACAAGGTGATATCTTCTTAAGTTTAAACCTGCTACTGACACTGAAGAAGCACGACCTGTTGTTACCCGCTGTAAATTTTATTGACCCGCTGCTTTGGCTGTTGTTGTTATTGTCGTTGATGGCAGTGAGGCGGTATTACTGTCTCGTCGATCGGAGGTTCCGCGGTCCGTGTAATGTATAGAATGAACAACTTTCGAACTGTTGCTGCATGGAAATGAGGAAACGCTTTATAAGAAGACCAAAACACTAGACCTTCTAGATAACGCCAAAGAAGACACTCTATAATGACACAGCTTTCAAGGGGCATCTCGGCCGCGACAAGAGTAGCATTTAGTACTATCCCGAATTCATCTTCATCAAATCGTGCTTGTTACTGCCGGCAACACCATATCGTGCTATATTTCAACGTTACGCAGCCATCAAAGATAGAACGCTGTACATACCACCCGCCCCAAGATTCACCTTATTCGTCACGTCGTTGACTATTTACCGCTCCATCTCCCATAGACTGTTCCTCGTATCCTGCTCACACTTGTCCTTACGAGGACACGGGGCTATGGCAACAGGCTCTGGTGACGCGATCATCACCATCACGAGCGACAGCAGTAGCAACAGTTAGTCGTAATCAAGGTACGCCGGTCAAAAGCAAACTGTATATCTGGTTAGTCACTGTGGTTTAGGTGGTTATAGCGTCGATCGATCATACGCAGACGAGGATGACAGAAATAACCGTACGAAGTAGGAGACGCTTCGATTCGTACAACGAAACTGTATAACGATCGTTTCCATCCAACTATCGAAATTGTCTGTACATGATGATACTAATGGAAGTAGCAGTGATGAACACAACCGTACCAGTAACAACGGGTACCAAAGCAGCGGAAATAAAAAAACAACACAGATTTAAGTGGGTCGGGCTGCTGGCACCGTGGTGTTAGAGACGGCTCTCCGCGAAAGCTGTCTCAGGTCCACAAGTTGTACAGGCCAGCGGTGAGCGACTCACCGCAAATGCTGCGACGGCCGAATCAAACTGTAGGAGTGTAATGAACCGTGGTGAAACAGATGAAACCCGCGGGCCTTAATAGGCGGACGGTCATTCCATCAGTGTCCGACGCAGAAAATAAGGGAGAGAAAGCGTAAGAATAGCGATAGACATAGGCAACCAACCCCGTCCTATCACTTTTAAAGAAGAAGAAAAAAAACAACGCCTGATTGATTGGTAGGGCGCAGATACGCCTAGTCCATATACAGTAGTTTGAAGACGAAGTTCTGCTTGTATTAATTGTTAGTAAATAACTGGGTGATCAATAGGTGATATGTCCTAAGGAAATGAACATGATACACGTCGATGATAATGTTCTATTCAGTATGACCAGAATTTATCGTCGGCAGATGCCGGCAACCTTGCCAACATGTGTTCCCTCAAAGTCAATAGGGAAAAGACAAAATTGGAGAAGTTTCGGGAGGGAAACAGGCGCGGGAGGACAAGCCCAAGCAGAGGCCTGCAGCAACCAGCAAGAATTGAAATCTCCCGATACGTTCACCCATATCGAAATCATTTTCCGCTTTATCAGCCAATGCTCTGCTTGCGGCAAGTACTAGTGGCAGCAAACGTATTAAAGAATCTACAGGAGTCTCGAAAAAAAAACACTTTCTGTGTTGTTTAAAATGAAGATAGCCGCAAGAGTAACGTGTGCCTCTCACTTATTACCGAATAGATTCCGCGCTTTTAACAAATCAACACCAAGTGGGGTGGAATCGGCTTTTATACGAGAATTGTACACATTCGTCCCCTGCACCTTCTCAATAACGCGTCCTGCCTCATCAAGCCTATTAAGACACGGGTCGTACTGACTTTGCAATATTCGTATATGACCTGCTTATTAGGCAGTACTAACGTGACCTGGCAGACAAATCTAAACTTTTGATCGGACAGGGGCGACGATCAATTCGATGTGGGGGAGAGCACCCAGAACGAATGGAAATTTCAGCGCTCAATTTGATTTTGTATAAAGTTTTCGTCATGTATTCGCTTATCCAGAAGCCTCTGTGGATATGTGACGTTTGTAAATAGTGTGATTTATAGTGTCCAATTGGCACCATCGTAATGAGTACTAGACAGCTTCTTCATTGATGAGCCTGGCTTTCTAGAAGTACGTAATTGTGTTTTGCCGTTACACGTACATCCGACAAAGACAGCAGTAAAAATTTACCGGTCTATAACTTCCTATACTCAAGTGCTTTGATGCTAGAATATTACCTATTAGAAAAAGGTATGCCAAAGTCAGCTCACCTGTTGTCAACGTTGCCAATAGAAGCCAAGCAGCTTCGGTAAATCGCACCATAGCTATTGCGCTGGTCGAGGTCGTTACGAGTGATGTATCCGCGTGCGTTTTTGAAAGCTGACGATTTTTCTGCATTATACACACTATCTTTTTCCAATGAAAAATGTCTGTCTATTTGTCCGTCTTTTCGTCAGTCACTTCATGAATCACATTTGCACTCTGAACAACTTCGATAATACAATGTCAGCCTATAGTCGTCGTCGTCGTCGTCGTCAACGAGCCCGCGGTTCGCTGGAACGGTTTTTGCGAAAAGTTATTCCCCAACTAGACAATTATTGAGCAGTATCTAAATCTAATTCGACCGATGGCTAGAAAATGAAATAGGCTATTTGGTACATCGCTTGTGACCAACAGTCGTTATTATTATTATTCCGTTTCTTCCTCTCGCACTGCACCATACGCACTCACTCGGCGTTCGTCTTTCCGAAAAAAAAAAAAAAAAAGCCGAGGATCACATCAAATAGATCAGCTTCGACACGGTGATAGCTACTAGGACAGAAGTAATTAGCGGACGCTGGACTTCGATAGTGTACGGAGACGTACGCTACCACACAGTCGAACAACACTATTTCTCCAGAGTACACGATACGTTATGTGTTACGTTGTTGAAGCGCGACCCTTAGCGCGAACTCTTCGTCTCGACTCTACCAGGTAGCTAGCTCCACGATGAAGGTGACTTCATAATCGCATCCTCGGAACGGTACGGGCCATTCCGTCACATAGCAACACGTGAATGAAGACGAAGCGTCATACCGCACGACTACGGGGCTCCCATAGCAGGCACAACTTCTGTTAAATTGGGAGAGGGCCGCAGCCGCAGCACAGAGTGCCGCTCCTTTGTGGAGAGGAGCAGCAGCATCAGCAGCAATCTGGTGGATTTAACAGCGGCGGCTAGCGCCGCAAACTCCAGCACCAACGTTGGATCTGCTGGTGCCGGTGGGCGGGAATCAGCGGCGCCATCATCATCATCGTCGTCGTCGTCGTCGTCATCCCCAACAACAACAACACCAGCATCATCAGTATCAGCAGCAGCAGCAGCAACTGATCTCCAGCGTTCATGAGCAATGGCGCAGCCAACGGCGTTGCTCGCTAGCTGGCTGGCTGGCCGGCCGGCCGGCCGGCCGGCCGCCTGCTTGCGTCTGGCGCAGTTCGCGAGCGAACCCAATGCGGCGATGTGGTATCAATGCGGCCCGAAGAAGAGAGGACGAACTATGACGATCGAAACGATGAAGCACAAGTAGGAAATGCCGCACCTACGTTCGCGCTGTGGCTTTGCGAAAGTCAACGCTGCTTTCGTTGTCAGACGACGACGAAAACGGAGGAGAAGGCGACGATCCAGGAGAAAACGAAAAAGCAGCAGCAGCAGCAGTAGTAGCGGCGGCATAAGGAGAAACAGAAGGTGCAGAAGAAAAAGCAGGAAAAGAAATAGAAAAACATTAGGCGGTCGGTAGCGGTGATCGAAGCGAACTCCACTTCGACGCTGGAGCCGCCGCTCAATAGCAGAATGAATTGATCGAGAGGGAGAAAAAATCCGAGGGAGGGAGGGAGGCAGGCAGGGAGGTAGAGAGATGATCTCAGTCTCGCAGCTCATCTACAGAGACACGGCAGATCTAGCCACAGGCTGCATACGCTTGTGATAGTCGAATATTTGCGGCTGCTTGGCGGATCGTGGGGGGAGGTGATGGTAGTTTTGGATCGATTCTCGTCGACCCAGCTCTAAGACGCTAAACGATTGACGATGCTTAGAGACCTTCTCTGTTCGATAGCTGTTGCTGCTGCCGTTGCTACTGCGGCCGCGGCCGCCGCCGCCGCCGCCGCCGCCGCCGCCGCCGTCGCCGCCGCTGTGATAGCTGCTTCTGCCTTAACTTTGGCTGCAACCCAGCCAGATGAATCGCCGCAACCATCCGCTTCGTCGTCGTCCTCCTCCTCCTCCTCCTCCTTCTCCTCCTCTTGATTTTACGTCTCTCGATGATTCCTGCCTCCACCCCCGTCCGAGATTATGACGATGATGTTGATGATGAGTTCAGAAGAGATAGCCGTCGCACTCCTTCAATATCTTATCGCCATCGGGACCAACACTTTTGATAAGAGGTCGACGAATTTCAGTACAACGACGACGGCCGTCATGATACTACAATCACTGGCATCAATAGAGCAGGCCCACGCATTTAGGACGAAACTGCAGTAGATGGCGTATACAGAGGCAGCAAGATCTATAGGAAAGCCAGCGAGGAATAGAGACCGATAAAAAGATAATATGGGTGACTGGCGGTGGCTAGAGTTAATGGACCAGAGTAAAGAAGACCGCCAATGACACAGACATGGTATACGTCAGAGAAAAGGAAGATATTTTGCGAGCACGTGAGCGTAAGATTGATCTCAATGACGGCAAAAACAGAAGCTCGTTGCGGTTCTTCATCTCAATAGCTTCTGCTTAGAGCTGCATGATGACGTGCAACTGGTGGAGGCTCCAGTAGACAAAGGGCGCTAGCGAAACTGTGTGCGAATAAAGGCTACACACCATTATCAGGTAGCTTGAAGCGCTGTATCGTCGTAGACGGTAGGGTAAGCTATTGTGCGCTTGTACTATAGCTAGTTGATTTTCGAGAGAGAGATGAAGTCGTTCTGTATTAATTATGCAGTTCGGAAGTCCCCGTAACGTATGAGGACGCTTAGATATTTATCTACTAAATATTATATGAATGTCAAAGTGATTCAAACTAATAAACGGAATCGATACGATAAAAAGTATAATAAGTATCATCATCATCATCATCATCATCATCACCATCATCCAATTCAACTTCAGGAATTTTCCTGGGGTGTCCAAAATTTCCCTTCCATTAGGACTCAGTCGCATAAACTTGCTTCCGAATGATTGAAGTACAAGCTGATGGCGGCAAGCTGAGTTCGCGACTAGCGTAAGGTAAAATTAAATTGAAGACAGACGCGTGGGTACATTTAATCGATTGTATTTTGAAAGCATTTAGCCGAAGCACATTGAATCCATAGCATGTAATTAATTTTTCAGGCATTTTATCTGAAGATTATAATGAAATTATAGTATAATGACAAGGTCTTCGAGTCGAATGCTTCGTCAACGTTCCGCGCCATCTTCGCTACCATTCGAAAAGTTAGTCACGTTTCAGCTAAGTAAGCTGTGAATCATCTTCACTGACTGGTGCAATTTTTGTTAACTGTTTACGTATCTGATCTTCATCACTTGTTAGTTTTTTTTTTGGCCTTGACCTACTCAATCTGGTCAGTTTGCTGATATGAAATTCAAACCCGTGACTAGCATCTACAGAAGTCCTATTACGAATATTTAGCAATTTTATACCATGGCGATGAAGCGTGTACTCCTTCAGCCGCCGCTTCCTATATAGCGAATCCCCAATTCCTTTTAGAGATAGATCCTAACATTGCAGATGCCCAAGTTCATTGCTTACGGCCTTCGTAGATTAGACCGACGTCTGGCCAAATTCTAGGAGCGCCGTTCCTTTTTTCCTGTGGCCGGATCAGAATTTACCTCTCTCTTTCATCTTTTTTTTTGTCTACATCGTCAATCCTTTCATTGCTCTGAAAAGGCCTACGATCGGCTGGCTCAGTTTCAGCTCGCGGCCGCCTAGCTTCCGCCGCATCCGCCATATCCAAATCGCTCACCCAAACATGTGTGTCAATTACGGGTATAACCTGGATAGCGCTAATCGCCAGCATATAGTACTGCTGCTGCTGCTGGTCCTGGCTGGCTGCTGATTCGTAGGCTAGAGTGTCTAACTCGAGGCGTCTTTCTATGCATCCTGCTCCCGTTTCTTTCAGCTCTCCTTGTACCTTCGCATTTGAAAAGCCTTAGGCAGAGACCAAGGTAATAGGACATAGCTGGAGGATAGACAGACAGCCTGGCCGGAAACCAGCAGCGGCAAAGAGAAGCTGGCGTGATTCTCCAGCTTTTCTTTTTCTGATACACATGCATACATATATATCTCCGTTGTTTTATTCTCAGTCATGGTCTGCTCTGCCGTACCTGTGCTGGCGTCGATTTGTTTGTTTCGGGGTCTGAAAGGTGCTCCGGAGTATGTTGGAGGCGGAGAAGTTTCAGACAGACAAATAGGAACACATAGGGAACACATAGAATTAGCAGAATTAACGGTCCGAAAACGCAGATCAAGTCATAAACGAGATGGGAATTTCGTAAGTTTGTGATACATACGAAAGAACGCTACCGTGTCTCATTGCACTGCTCGTATAATAACGAGATGTTGTAGCGATATTTAGTTATCCACTATAATGCGGCGGCTCCTTAGGAAGTGTCGGCTCAAGTTCATCACTCATCGCAATAGAAACACTTTAATATATTTAGCAAAAAAGTACCTGTTTCGATATTCTGAAGTTTGGAGAGTGTATGTTTTCTCCTAACTGATGACATAACTTTAAGGTATGCAAAGTTCGTCGACCACCTAAAGTAAAAACATGTTCTTTCGAAGAGAACGGATACTCGTTCAGCACTAGAAATTCTCTAATATATTCATATATCTAGCTTTATCTGTATATAATCTGATTTGTGTACTACCTTCCTCAGTAGAACGTACGTTATTTGTTATTTACGTCAAAATTGTGACGTTCAATATATAAAATATCTGGAAAGCTAGCATTTTGTTGAATTGTTCCGTGATCATCGTTGTTTTAGGTATATCTACATAGCACAACGAGTGCAGGCAGGCTTGCGAGGTTCATTACATGCTATACGACACAATGGGTCAGTAGAGGTAACTCCCACTCGAGCATAAGAGCTCCACGGCGCAAAAATGAATATCTCCTCGTCCAGCCACCACCCGTAGACGATCAATAGCGACTCGTCGCCCTAACGCTGTCACGGACATCATAGCATAAATTTTGAGTCTACCAAAGGCTTGAATGTGTTAGTTCGACCATCCTTCTGTCCATTGATCCTTCTATCTGCATGTGTATCTGGTACGCTCAAAAGCGTCAACCGCCCACTCCCCACTTTCATCCGGTCGTAGGCACATACTAGATTAGCTATACCTAGTAGATGTAGAAATTTTCAGCAAACAGAAATCAGCGTCGAACATTCAAGAACGTCGACATGCTGCATGGAGAACTGCTGTTATTATTGCCTTTGGTGAGACATTCCGGTGACATCAACTGCTTGGTAGATATAGATACAGCATACGTCAGGTACCGATCTCTACTCTGGCATATCTATATATACACGCATCACCGAAGAGGCGTGTCCGCCCATTGTCGGTGGACAAAAGAAAAGACACGATCATTTTGATGATAACAGTTCGACGAGCATTCTGCTGTTAGTGATGACGGGAAAGATTAGCGATGAGTTCGTCCCAAAATGGCCGGATCTCGTTCCATCATCATACGCCACCAGTGGGTTCCGGTAAGGCGTCGAGGGACTTACAATTATGATCAGTTGAGTCGTTCCATGTAAATGAGCCAAATCACGGCATCATGGAGCATCACTACTAAATTTATACAAACTATGCGACAATCGCATGATTTTATTATAAGCTAAATAGTTGTACGTGTTATTTGTACCGTAACATAATGGTGGGATCTGCAACAGGCCAAACAGCTAAACGTTCGTCACTTTCAACCGAAAATTCGGCGCCCGTATTCCGTACCTCCGGCGCCGTGTGGCCCAGTTACGACAGGCTTGTAAATAAAGTTAGCCAGTGGCATAGAAAGAGGAACTGCTTCGTTCAAATGATCATTTTCTATTAACTTTCCGTCTGTTAGAAGTTACTTAATCTCGTGCCTTCTCAGGGATGAAATAGGAGGATTTTACTATCAAGAAGTTGAGAAGATGAAATGAAAAATTGAGGTAATTTCATGCTTGTCTAGATGTATCCTTGTTTACTTATGTGCCGGTCAAGTTGTTCTACAGTTTGTTATTTATTTGAGAAATGTACCTTACATTAGACAAAGATACGTGTCTTTATGAGATGCCATGTCGATACACAGAGCGCTACACCCGCGCCGCGTCCGTATCATGAGGCCAGTATCAATGCCTGTAAAACAAATGCAACGTAATGAGTAACAACTACGTTCAGCAAGCTATTGACGCGTGTTGCGCGATTATAAAATAAGCTCATCCGCCAAAAGGTTGCTTAAATCATTTTCGCGAAAGCAATTTGGGCCCAGCCAGGCCAGTTGCCGTCCCCGTGCTCGTCTCGGCCCGGGCAGGTCCGGTTGAAGGAGAAGGACTGACGCCGATCTGATCGTCGACTTAGCCTCTGCCGTGAGCGTCGCTGATGTCTAAGCCTCTCAACGTAAACGCGCCTCCCACACCAGCGGGAAAAGGGTGTGCCACACGGTGCGGGAATGAGCCCAGCGACCCAACGGCGATGCCTTAACGCTTAGAACTTAAATAAGTCGAACGGCCGAATGCTCAGCCATGAGCAGGTGCATCTTTAGAGGTGCATCATCCGCTGTACGGCAGACCCACATGACATCGATGACCAAGACGTTCTTGTTAGAACGTGTTTACATACATCGAGTGGCCAGTAAATAGTGCCGACGAAATGGAAGCGGATCTGGGTCCGGCAGGTCTGCCTTTTACCTACCCTCGTGTTGATCTTTTTCGCGGTCAACCTTCCTTTGCTGTTATTGGTTTTCGGTGAACGTCAATGGATTTAAAGACCGTGTCGATTCCAGCACGCATCGTCGCGTTATCTTGCAAATAGTTGCGCATCTCACAAAACGACCTGATCAGTCGACAAGTGGATGTGCACGGGATTCATAGCTAGTGATAGTTGCTATACAGACTTAAATCGGAGCAAACCAAGACAAAGCCGGTAACTATAAAGATAATATCTATATTGAATGGGGTTGATATTTGTGTGTAAGCTGGTTACGTATGCAATATTGCCAGTAGTAGTTATGACGAGTGTTTCGCTTTTTAGGTTATCGTCTTGAGGACGCCTACTTTGAGAACTACACGAGTCGGAAGCGTCAGTGGTCTGAGGTGATACTTAAAGCGTACTAAAATGAATAAATTATGATATGTTCAAAGGCACTTAAACGAAACATTTCGAATCGGATGATGATATTGTCAATAAAGATTAACTAACATATTGGTATTTATTGGAGTTTTATCGTTGGTAATTTTATGTATGGTAGAGAAATTTTGAGAAAGCGGAAACGACCTTAACCTTCGGACCTAGCTAGGAATAGAACTGAACCCGACGTTTCTGTACAGTCATTCGACTTCCAGTTAACGAACCGCAGCATAAACCATTGTCCACGCTTTTACGTGCGCCAGAAATTCTGCTTAGGTTATTGATTAGCAACAATGGCCAATACTTAATGGTACCAAACAGACGGAGAAAATCTCAAGTAAGTTGGCAGTCTAAAAAATCTACGCAAGTACGAGGTGTTCGTTAGAATCAGCGAGGTACGTAATAACTTATAAATACATTGTAAGCCTCCACATAAAAACACACCCTCATATATTTATGAATATAGTAAAAAGCTGATTAAAACTGGTCACACGCATAATTGCGTTTCTCCTTATTAACAGAACGTGACGTTCTACTCAACGCGCTTGTGTTATTGCACAGGATGAGGACAAATATTATAGGTGTCTGTTGGGAACTGGCAGGAGCTAGGTTACCTGGAGTTAGCTGGAAGTAGGCGACGACAACGGAATGGAGGTGCCGCAAGAGTTATGCACTCGAAAATTCGTTCTCTCTGAAGTAGAAGTATAGCAGAGAACTGGGCCTATTATATGAAACGATTCTGAGCTAACTGAAATAAATAAAAGGAAAAAAAAAACTACAATGACGGACCAATTTTTATGCCTGTTACCATTTAGATAGGTCGAAGGAACGTCTCTATAGCGACTGTAGACAAAGCAGAAACAACGGCAATCATAGAATGGAAATGATATTTGAAAGATTTAGTTGCTAGCATGAATGGTGCGTTTATCTGTCTATTGAAAAAATGCCAAATACAACTGCGGAATGCCTTACAAAAAATGGAATATCAGTTTTAAATCTTCTGTGAAGGACTGATATGAAACTCGCGTAGTATGGCTGGCCTGATAATAAGGTGATATATGGTCCAATGGTATTTATGGTCCTATAGATCAACTCTCAATTAGCTGTAGTTCAACCTATGATTCCTGAATAGGCTGCTTTATTAGCGAACAGCCAGCTTGGATGTTAAGGTCTGGGTGGGTCACGTCGGCGGATCCGAAGACTGACTATATGCGCCATGTGAAAACTTGAGACCCCGACGTGATTTCCATCATCCGCTATTGAAATTAAAAGGCAATACGATGCAAAAACACCCTTAACTTTGACGCAGCCACCTCGCGTTATAACTTTTGAACAATTTATATCTCATCGATACATAACTAGGCACAACGAGCGATAGTGTTCCAAAGCCCGTTGCGACGTACGTCTTCGGAAACAACGCTTGTATCGGCTGTATATGGATAGTTTTACGGGAAAATCGATGCAGTACGTGTACGGGCACGGTCGAGCCTCAAAATGTACCCAGTCAAATATTTCTCTCAAGTTCATCAAGTGTTTGAGACACGCGAGAATCGCTTCTCATCAAAGACGTCTCTTCGCACAAATAGTAGTACGTTGACAATCACGCCTTCCCTAAACATAACCCAACACCGTTCTTCAGACTTTAAGCAACACAAAAGCATAGCCGCAGCCAAACGTGGCCTGTAGTTGCCACTGTATATAAAATCAGCGGCCTCGGTAGCTGATAACATAGCTGATGTCATGATAGGAACGAGCTTCAATATGAACTAACTTTCATTCGACGGTGGCCATTTCATCGAAATGTTAATAGTATTTACACAATACAGCAGATCTTCCCGGTCGGTATAATCGGCGTATAGTGATACCATTGACGCTACGCGTTGATTGTCTGCTAATGCCGATTACGACATTAATAGAACAACAAACGAAGATATGCCTCAGTAACAATTAAGTAACAAGTAGCGCCACCACAACTGGATCTTATTTGAAGAATGATAGATATATATATATATATATATATATACATAAATAAGAATAGATTTATTTTACTTTATGAGTACGCCGAACACGCGATGGAGCACGGCCCGAAAGACTTCGTTCCTGTGAAACAGCGGACGTATACATTATGTCAACCATGTAGGCATGATCGTCATGCCGGACAGCCGGTAAGCGAGACGGTGTTTACTGCGTCTATGGATCGTGGCCGTAGTTGTTTTCACCTGTTCTACAGATAGAGCAGTGTGTTAACAGTTGTTGAATCCGGTGGGATTAGAACTAATAATTAAATTATTTGCAAGGTCCTAGCGTATTTCGTCGTTTGCAAATCGTTCATCGACACCTAGCTCGTATGCTCTATTACTCCACTAAAAATCTTCCACTTTGTAGGATCTATTATTGTTCTGCTCATTGAACTAGAAAGAAAACACCTCGCGTCGAACTTAAGCGAGCGCACTTATCCAATTGAAACCCAAACTCTTCATACATATATACCAATATACTGCTCGAATGAACTGTCTGAACAATTCTCTCAGATATTGTAGAGTACTCTTTTTTTTTTTTTTTTTTTTTTTTTGGTTTTTTACCATCTAGCGTAAGTTTGTTTATGTTGCGGTGATAATGTAACGATGGTGGCCAAAAGTAGAAAGGCATCCTCGTGTGCATTGGGAACCATTGATTATAACTAACTATACATATAATAAGACAAAATACTAAGAAAAAAGGCTAAAACCAATATGGTAAAGAAGCCATTATTTATTTGTTGTTATTATATGTTATTTGATTTCTGTCTGGCTTACATTTAACGAAGTAGTTACGTAAAAAACGTACCTTGGCTGGCAGTAGTCAGACCTATTGTTCTGTTTTATTCAATGTAGCCCTGCTAGTTAAAGTGCTTGGACGAGTCCGCGCGTAGTTACAGCGTTAGGTCGAAGTTAGCTTGTCACTTTTGGTACAATTTTACCTAGTAAAAGCGTTTAGCAATATAATTTTGATGTTAGTCCTAGCTTTGGAGAAAATAGTACGTAGCTATTGAAAGTATATAACGTATTACGAACATTTTTCTTCGGAAATACTCATAAGCTGTGATAACTCGAAGCGAAGGTTTACCAACAAATATTATAGAAAAATCCATCCAGGTACTGTTATCTCATACTATTTTACGATTACCAGTCAATGCCCCTTACGGCGTGCAGAGCAGAAAGAACAGCGAGTGCGAGATCAAAAGAACTATAATTTAGAAAGTATATTCGAAGCACTGTAAAATGAAATGCAAGATTATCTCACTATAATTAAAAGCAGCGTTCTCAATGTTAAAAATGCCGCGGAACATTCTAAAAATAGGATTAAACTGGCCAAACACCTACTTCGTTTGTCATGGCTCTCAAAACTTCGTTAACCGCTCGCGCTTAACAGTTTTATACCTTCTTTATTATCGTGTTTCCTATAGAAGTTAAAACAACGTTGTTATATACATTAGTTGCAGATGCGTCGTGTAACAGTGCTAAATGGCACCTTTGAATCGCAGCGTTACGCTGAAGACCAGATCGTTCAGTTATGATTATCCAAGTTCTAGATCGTATTCGACTACACTTCTGCTAGGTTTGAAAAAATGGCACCATCCGTAGATATTCCTAAATTAACCTTCTGCTGCGAGGTTTTTAGACGATAAAAAAGCGTAAAGTTCTCTAAAAAAACAAAGGTCGACAAACATCAATATTCGTTTTCTCCTTGCTCCTTTTCAATGTCTGCCATGACCACGCGCGTACCTAAACGCACCAGACTAGATTGGACCCTCTGTCCGAGTTCTGGACCTGTTCGATTCGGGAGCTGAGGCTGTTTCCGAGACGTGCATAGATAGATTCAGCTGGCTTTCATTCGACGCTTCGGAGGCTTTTCCTATCTGACACCTAGCCACTATAAGGCCACAATAAGAACACAGGGCTGAAGGCCGAACATTAGCTAGTGTTTAACAAACGAGCGTACATCGAGTTGGTCTTTGGCCGTCGTCAAATACGGCTGCATAAACAAGAAATAGACCCCACTGTGGCCGAACCACACGCTGCCAGCTGGTGCAGTAAATATATCAAAGATTTGTTTTGTTAATGTACGATATATAGCTGAATCATTACACTGTGACATTACCGCTGCTACTAAGACGTCTGCCGCTGTCACTGTAGCTCCTTCATTTATTTACGATTTCATATATTCGTTAAAAACACGAAAAGCAAAATGAATCGAAGTGAAATACGCGTACATTTACATGCGTACGGTAGGGACGATAGCACGGAACTGATACGAGAAAATTGTGGAGCTGTCGTGTGCCACCATCCCAACTTCAGCCGCCGTTCCCGCATCAGGACGAGCCAACTTGTCACCAGTCGAAGCTGGACATAACTTTCATTCTTCCGTACACAAATATTCACACGGTAGACAAGAGAACCGGGCGGAAGAGGAGAGGCTAGACATTAGTAAATGACGATTCAACGGTTAGACAATTCCGCCGACATCAATAGATAATTTACTATTCATTCACGGTTTACGTGTGTGCGTGAATTGCATAATGTTACATTAGCTAAAGGATGGCAAGGGTACGGGCTAATGGTCGCGCTGCTGGTAACAAAGCCTTCTATAGTCCTACAGTGAAAGACAAAACAATAGCTGATGCTCCAGCTTTACTATATACGTGACGCGTATACATAGATTCGTTCGCGGATAGACACCGTTAGATTAGGCCCTCGTCAGTGCCCGCTACAAGTCAAACGGCGGTACAACGTCGACACGCACACTCCGGGCAGGGAACTGTGTGCTAAACACTTACTTTTAACTCTTACTTATATAGACATAAATAAATATACGTACAAATAGCGGCTGCACACCATGGTCAGCATCGCTTACTCTGCTTCTGTAGATTTATAGATGTTGGCAATGGGGAGCCAAATATATAATACTATGACACTAGACACTTTACTTACACGATCGTTTTGCGACCGTTGCAAAAACGATGTTTGTGTGTGTTTGTATTGCGAAATTTGTTGCGGAGCAACAATCAAGTTATCCTTGCAGTCTTGCAAATTGTTGATAGAAGGCGAGCTACTAAAGGCAATAATGGGTCAGGCTTTGTCGTTATGTCCTATTGATATTATCACTTTACAAAAGAGAGATCAACGTTGACCTGATATCGAGTAGAGAATTAAGCGGATTTCAGAACACAAAGCTGAACAGCTTTTACATTTGTGCCTTTTGTACTCACGCGTTGTCTAGCTTTCTTGAATCGTATAATAATTGATTTGTGGACCTGTGTCCGAAGCAGTATATATATAAGAGCAGAATTTTGAAAACGATATAATTCTCGAACACCATGCACGACCACTAGCAGGAGCGTAATCAAACGGCAACCTGAAGATTCGAATCGGGCCCCTGCGAGACATGCGACCGTACTGTGTTTGGGCTTCTAGCTTCCTACACGAAATAATACAGGTTTGGCATATTGTCTTTGACATAATGGGCATCTACGTGTACCTCAAAGTTATCCTGCTTTGGCCCTAACAACAATAACACCAGCAATGAATGACGACTGCCCCTGTTTACCGGCCTTTATTCCACGAACGTCTATCTTTCGTATCAACAAAATACCCGTTATCCATTATTACTTGCTCGAATCAAGGCCAACCATTAGGACTGATAAAATTAGTACTCTGGTTAATTCGGACGTTGGTCTAGCTGTCTGCCTCAATTTCATTTCGACAGAATGGCTACACCATGGAAAAACCTATTGGCTAAGTTGCACTATCGCTATAGTTTCCTTTCAGCACTATATTGGTAGACTTTGTTCGAAATAGCTCATCTTTATTAGATGCTCGAAGTTCTAAGATTGACTGGTTACTACATACAACTATTTCGACAACTGTCAGGCTAGGAAAGCAGCTCCCAGCGCCGTTACGAGCATTGGTCAGTCGTCAAAATGGCTGGAAGTCCACATGGAACCCTTTTGATTCTGTGCGAATGGAAGTCAGCGCTGCAAGATCTTTGTATTGAAACAGTATACATATTTAGCCGGAATACCGCCTATGAATTACATGAGATGACAATTTTCTGTAGTAATCGTTCTGCCGCTTTTCGGCCAGACACGGTCATATTCGTCAAGTATCTATGGACAGAGCGTTCAGAAAATCAGTATCAGAACACTGGCATAGTAACTGTGGTCAGTAGCGACAAGAGTTAATATTAGAAAACAAAGAGTTCCTCGAAAGTAGGACAAAGCTGAACGAATTATATGCACCAGGCCGGTGTGTATGTTTCTATTATATTTTCACAGACATAGTAATTTCATTCCTTACACGATTTCGTCTCTTTTATCCTTGAGAAAGACAACTTTCGGCCCCTGACTCAACTCAATACATAATCACGACACGCTTTTGCGGAAACAAATACATTTCCTAGGGCAGCTTTCAGCAGGACAATGTGTGCATTTTGTCCAGGTGTATCATTATTATTATTATGTCGTCGCACATTTATAACATATGTACTCTATAGTTTCGCATTTCGTTTCTAGGCCAACTCTAGGCCAAGACAATGAGGCGTGAGAAAATGGCGCGCTTAACTGTAAATAATAGGTATGAGCGGCCGTATCGATCCGACTGAGATAAACAAGAAGTGCGTTCGTTTGGGTTGATTAGACAACAATCACTGTTATCAACATCATTATATATATATATATATATATATATATATATATATATACATACGTTTAATTGGATCGCTCTCTGGAAATGCTAAAGCTCGTCGATTAGTCAGGATATTTGTTGACATGCCCGCTGGACGCTGAATTAGACCATACGTCTGCATACGCATACAGGCCGAAGGCCGGACCTTCGACGCACCAAGAGATAGCTCAGAATATAATTCAAATATTGTCTTTTCCCTGCAGCAAGGTAGCGAGCGAGGTGGCATTTACTAGCAACGCTTGCGGTTAAAGACATCTCCAGTGATATAGGAATGCCCCATTTAAACCTGAACAAAGTTACATTTTTGTCTGCGCGTGTATTAGATTTTATCAGGTCATCCCAAACTTGTTGGTCCTGAACTTACTCTACCTGTTGGCTCAGACGTGATACAGGGCCACTATTGATAGAATCCAAGACGAATTAATGTAATCGTTAACTATAATAGTACCTGCTTCAAGAATAGCTAGTAAAATTCAATGTCCGTACGTCGACAAGCAACAGAAGAATCAGATTATCCATGGCCACGCTTAAATAACTGGACGAAAGATAATTTAGAATCATACTAATAATGGAGCGTACCATCGAACTTTTGACGTTGTGATTAATTATAAGAGAAAAAAAAAAATACTATGACGTCGAATAATTAATTACTGTCGATCTATGCGGAAAAGTTTATTATGTCTGCGCATAGATTTCACAGAGCATTTTTGATAAAGAGAGCAATATCGGAGATTCAAGCCTTACCGATGTTTTGGCCGACATTTAATTAGTAAATAATTAAGCAAGCTTTAAGACCAACTGCCATATATCTAAAAGCGTCTGTCAATGTGTTTTTTTTCGTTCGTCCGATCGGCTAGTGCCACGCAAGGCCTTCGATTTCTACTACTACTACTATCTTACCATTCCTATAGAAGGGTGCGTCCATCTTATCGCCTCGTTGAACCCCTTCCTCAAGCTCAAGACTGTAAGACGGTTATAGTTCTTCCAGCAGACGTGTAAACCAGTAAATTTATAAGAGAAGATCTACCACCAATTACGTGAAATAGCTCCAATATAACAACGCCAAAGTAAAGATAAAGGAGGACACAAAGTTATCGGATTCTTTCAATTAGATGAAGCATTCCGTCAGTTAATCTAGTTATGATAAACTCGAACCCTACTAGTGACTAGAGTCTTTTATGGGCAATACAGACCTACCAAATGACTCGGCTCTGAACCGTACAACTGTTTTGCATCTAGGACCTCGACTAAAGCGTTTCTCTATTTATATCACTGAATGAAATATTCATACCTATGCAAACGAACATTGATAATCTGTCAATCGTACTTTTTCCAACGTATATTTACCGTCGTGACGACCCAGCAAAAAGCAAATATTCGTACGCAAATACTTCATACGGCTTCTTTAATACGACACGAAGCCTTCTATGCCATTAGTTGAACCCGCTAAATACTGAAATCTGTATCACGTGTATCAGACAAAAACCTTCATTAACTAACACTGTCGGTGGCTAAAATGAAATTACAGCAACCCAGACTGGTCTCAGATGCCGATTGATAAGGTAAAGTCGCTGTTAACAATGGGGTTTGGTCGAGAAAAGATTCGAAGTAGCCAAACGAAAAGTGATTGAGTAGATTAAATATCGTTTTAGGTAAGTGACTAGCCACAGCCATGTACCATATATCTAGGCAGACAAACAGCCATACACACACAATAACAATAAAAATATAAACATTTCAACAGCATCCAATAACGGACATCAAAGTCACAGGCAATCTTTTGCTTCTATTAAATCATGGACGCTTTTTTCAAGTATCCTTGACATAATATAAGCTGTTCTCACGAAAACTTCATCTGGTATACGACCGCCGTGGATCATTACGGTTTTGTGATTCGAAGATATGTCTAACGCCCAGTAGAACGCAGACGAATATAGCTATTTCTTGTGGCACAGGCACTCATACGTAGGCTTAGGTAAATGCAAAATCTTCACAAAATCCGTTGCTATCTATCGGCCTTTTCGAATTCGCGTCCTGAACAAAGTGAAAGCTGTGGAACAGATACATACTATAAATAAGCCTTGTCAACAGCAGAGCTCCACAAATAAATAAATAACAATAAAGCACTTTTTTTTTTTCGCGAAAATGCATTGGTTAACTGATGTATGACAAGCTAAAGGAGCAAACAGATATAGATTAAATGGCGCCGTCCGTGGAGTGCTTTCAAATTTTCTTGACGCACCGATCAAACAATACTCGTATAACGCCCGCGTCGAAGGAAACAAACTATATAAGCACATCTTCGCAACATTAATATCTTAATTAAGTAACAACTGTCATTATCATATTATTACTGTTACATAAAAAGTCGTTAGAGCAGGCCACCGTTTCACTAACATGATCCATGGAAAATTTCTTTATTAATTTCTAATATTCTAAAAATTCTGAGACAGAGTGCCATTTTGACTTTGGCATTGATGACCGTCAAAAAGGTGGTAACGGCTTAAAGAAAGGCTAAGGTTCTGATGGATACCTACGGCGTGCGCCCTGAGGTTGTACTGATCGTAAGCTTGTGTGCGTACACAAAGATGGATGTATGAACATACAGGCATACACGTACCAAAATGTGAGCGAACTCTAATCGTTGTTGCTGTCTACGCTATCCATCCGAAATTCTTTCGCCATAGGAACCTTTCCGACATGGGTCATTTAACCAAATTTGCACAACCAGGATCGTTATATCGGTGGTATATAGTTACTGTATTTGTGTCCAGCGCCGTCCGTGAACATAAACCATAGTACTGCATACGCATTGCGTGATATAACTTAAAGCAATCTTTAGAAGTTTTCGATAGGATCGATAGTAACTGAAGTTCTAACATACTGGTCTTCAAAATGGAGTTTTAATTGAAGAGGTGAGTTCGAAATTTTATTGTTCTTTTAGATTATTTCGCGAGGATCGAGCACCATACAAGCCATAGCGTAGTCCACTACTTGGTGGTTACCAGGTCGGCTGAAACAGTTCTGTACCTTCTATTAGTTATATTTTACAGCCTCCCGAAACTTAGATCGTGTAGAATTCTGAGTCGCGGCGGTACTTCAAAATTTCTTTTCTTTTTCCATTCCATCGCCATTTTCTCTTCAGGTCTTTGTCCAACGCTTAAATATCGTGCCATTGATGTCAGCCAAAGGACTGCTTTACGACGACACGGATTGTATGTTCGTCTTGAACATTGCAAACCATATGGGGTTCTTTTTTGAGAGTTTTACGGGGATTGGTGCCTAAAGCAGAAACGTAAAGAATCAAACCAGATCAATATCGTGATCCAAGCAGATACGTCCGGCACATTATACAGCGGAAGACTCTAATTACGACGTACATAGGCGCAAGATCCACCACTTTCAATGGGAGAAAAATTAAAGTTATTTTTCTGAAGTAGCAGAAGTTAACTTTCTTCTAAAAACGTCGATTGCACTCTAAACATTTTCTGATTCAGTATCTTTTTCGTTGTTGATAAACCTTTGCAACATGACACAAATGTTTTACAAACAATTTACGTTTATGGTTTGATTTTATTATATATCTAATGCTGAATATATAAACTCAAGTATTTTGCAGGGCTTCTAAGTAGCGTCGAAAGCATATGGCCGAACTATTTCGGGAGGTATGGACGAGATATTTTCTTGTTGTTCCTAATTCATGATGATTTTAATGGTAGGACATGGAAACACGCTTCTGTTGACTTGTCCTAGTGCTTAGGTCCTAAGTCAGTCTGGCGCAATTATTTTCGTCTTCCCTTTCCTAAACATTGCAACACCTCTTGTTTCTAACGTAGGACCGAAGCAGGCTCGCTACGTTCAATCAAAGAAATAACATCAACATCCCCGAACGGCTTTTTTCCAAGTTTTCAAAGAGGTTTAGAGATTTTACGTAAGAGGACATTGGTTACCACATAGTGAACTTCGATGCATCCAACATGACATGCGCAATTCGGTTTTCAAGGGCGCTCATCTGACTCAAGGTAGTCATCTTAAGTTGACTGAGCCTGCCGCTTCCCTGTAAGACGTTAGACCATCCCCACAGAACTATCGACAGCTAATTTACGAAGCGTACTTAACAAAGAAGACCCTCTGTAAATTTTTCGGTTGTAGCACATTACCGTTGTATGTCTTTGCGCTTGTCGAAACGATGTTTTTTTACACTCAGCTGAGTTGACACACCTCCGCCGATGACTCATCCGACATTGCCGTTGACGCCATCGCTGATCCACGATTTTTCTGCGTAGTACTTCGTGGTGTCATTGTCATCGCGCAAACTCCGTTGAAAAAAATTAAAATCTGTCTAGTTAACAGGCAGAAGACTGACAAAACCGAAAAGGGGAGTCGACTGTAGCTGCTGGTGTTTCGTTATTCTTTCAAAGGAAGCTCAGCCAGCTGAAATACGCTGGGCGCAGATGCACCACGGAAAATGGGCGAAAAAAGAAATGTGTTGGGGGATTTTTTCAGCTCTTCAGTTCACCCATCGTACAACGATTCTTTCCATACGGCCGAATTGCCGCCCAAATACCAGCTCGTAGAATCAGTGGTCGTCGTAGTCACGCTGATCAGATTGCACCGTTCATTTGCTCTTTTCTTTTTTTTACGATTTCAACCGATAACCACACATACCATCGCCGATGACGCTAGCGGTGGCGTCCGCCGCAGGAAATCAATATATATGTACAGACATATATATATATATATCTGGACTATTTGGTGTTTTTAGGTACGCCGCGTAACGTGGCCTCATTTTGTTTCAAATAAGCTAACGTCGCTAATTTCAATCTTCGACTTCATCTGAATTCAGCCTCTGCGGCTGTCCCGCCAACGATAAATTTTCATTGTTGATGAATGTACGAATTTAAATCAGCCGTTTGTAGTTCAGTAAATTATTATATATGCGTGTTCTGTAATTGGGAATCACACACGTTTGTGCAGATGCATAGGTATCATACTTTACTAAGAGTTATACCAGTACAAATGTGTGGGAATTAGTTATAACTCATGGCACGTATGCGGCTCGGATACGTTATTTCATGCTATTGTTTGGTTATTCAACTGGGTGTTTACTGAATATCTATCTTTATTAATCGCAGAACCCAGAGATTAAATTTGGCCGAATTTATGGGTCGTTTGTAGATTGACTGTCGATCTGGTTATTAAAGGGCTGTTACGTTTTCTAGTGCTGTATAACGCGTACAATCTCTCAACGGCTTGTTCAGAGCTAGAAACAATGACAATGATATCCACGCAGAAACAACGTCCCTAGATAATTAAAGCAAGAAAAAACAGCATCTGTCAATCTATGTTTTCTTCACTACACAACGATTTCTAAGTTGTCTTCTAACTATAGCGGCAGTTACTACAATTTGTCAGATGAGACACAATTCGTCTGCAAGTTTCAATTGTACTACCTCAACTTACTCCCGTGTCCCTATGAAAAGGCCAACGCTCAGGATAATTAGCCCACCATTGACGTGAACGTTGTTCGAAGCAATTAAAATGATAGCCTCTGCGTAGCTTTCACTGACGCCATCTAGCTAATTATATTAGATAAGATATTAAACTGAATTGTTTGCGCTAGAAAGAAGATGGTTAGCAGCGACATGAAGATACAACCGATCCATGTTAGTCACGTGTCACGTTCCCGACAACTGGTCAGGGAAGCGTAGTTTCGCTACGTTTTGCCTTTATCGCGTTGCCCAAGCTGAGTAGCTTTTTAATCTATTATGTGCGGTTTTGAACTATAATATGAGATATTTCTAGTTATGATTATATTATCTGAAGATTAACGACGAAGGCGGCGGTAAGCAACTGCGGCGAGAATTCCCACCGTGTAGCCCCATCGTAGGGAAAAGGCTGTAGCGGTCCTGGCAGGACGCACATTGGGTCCTAAAGCACACGCACCCACACACACACACACATTAGACACAAAGAATAACTTGGCGAGTCATCATTCATATTCTGCTTTTCTAATCCCTGGGAATTTTCATTTTTCTCCCAGCTATCATAAAGCGGCCAAACACGACGACGCCAACAACAACAATAAGCAAAATATCCAAGAAATATGAAGATGCATTGAAAATTTTCAATATTGGAATAAAGTCAGTTTCCCGAAAATGAAAATTCTGGAAGATAGTACAGCGTGAGTAGAAAGGAACATAGGTTGGTAGAAGAAGTTTGCTTGTCATATATATATGATGTCTTTATTTACACTACGTACATGTATATAAAGGTAGATCCCAAAAGAAGAACGATGTTGGTAACAGCGGTTGACAGGACGGATTGCTTCAGGGAAAGAGGCGTGAAGAAAGCAACGTGTGGTTTCCTCTACAGCAGCGTGATGGCATAGCTCTGACACGAGTTAGTTTAGTAGGCCAGACGAATTTTTGGGTGCGCTCATGTCGAACCAATGAGGTGAGGAAGAAGACGCTAAGGATAATCTGTGCCGTTTGATGTAGCTAGCCACGGTAGGTAAACGGTGAACTATTTGATGACACTAACATTTACAGCGGTCATCGTCTGCGATGTTGTTAATAGCTGTTCACCACCGTTGAAGCTGCGATTATTTATCTTCTTCTTCCTTCCTTCCTTCCTTCCTTCCTTGCCCGTCGCGCCAGAAGAGACTCCCTTAGAAGGGTTGAGTTCCATCGTTGCATAGAAGCGAACTTCGTGCCGTTTGGTTTGGCCGGTAGAACGACAGGAGATATCACTGACGAGACAGGAAAAGCTACGGTGACAATAACAACATCAGGAGCAGCAGTGACAACAACAACACGGTGACTTCAATCGACCCCATGAACGTTTAAATCGTCTCTTCTTTACGCGTGTGCAGCTGTTTTGAACCGCCACTAGCAGTGGCTAACTTGTCGCATGCTAGATGTCACGCAATGCCTGGATAGATACAAAAGTCCCAGGGCAAAAAACGGAAAGCTAGCGATAGCAGTACAAAGCGTATGTAAGCCGCATCAGTTGTTCGTCATTAACCAAGACCCATTAAAGAAGAATACTAGCGTAATGAGTCTTTTGCTATTTAGTGCAGTAATTGATGGCGTGGCACTCGCAAGCTACCTGCGGAATTAAGGAAAGAAAAGTAGCTTGTGAAATACGTAGACGACGCCGGCTTTTTCAGTACCGCTCGTGTCCTTTTGGTAGGCATATGACAGAAATAAAAATGGCCGAAGCCACTACCTGTTCCGTAGACAGCGCAACGTATTCCATCTACCAATATGAAAAATTGAACAATGAAAACAACACACCGACTCTGAACGGTGTCGATAAGTTAATTGACCCAAGCTTTTGTACAAGCTTTGCAATAAACTCATTGTATTTAGTACATTAAATTTTGCCAACGAAACGGCCCGCCAGCAGTCAGCCTGCAAACCTCGGCCGAACGCCTTTCATGGGCTAACGGTCTACGACTAAACAGATCAATTAAACTTTTTCTCAGTAGACTGAATAAGTCTGATAATAGTTTGGCTTTTTCTGAATTCACCAGCCAGCGAAGTGTGTTCTTCAGAAGCTGCTTTAATATGCCGAATAATCGGAATTTCCTTGCTGCTTTAACAGGACTTAGCGAGAACTGACCGACCCAAGCGGAAGCGTACAGAGGGAGCACTGCGTGTTTCCCTAAAGCGTTCATCAAACTCGTAAAACGTAACAAAACGACTGCGTAAATTTAATCATGTCACGCAACTGTGACTGTCGCGTGACAGGTTTCGCTCTTGAATGTCTTCAACCTCGAGTTGTAGCTATGGCAGATTAATTGACAGCATGTCAGATGAATTGGTGGCTTGTAACACGAAGTTTCGAGAGACTAAAGAAATTCGTAAAATATAATTGTATATTGTTATTTTTTGGATGTTAATCAAATTGCTAACTTTCACTTTTAACAGTGACACGAATCTATACTTCGGATAGCGGCATACAGGGGCGGATATGTTGCCACCTTATTAAACCAAAAAACACAACCCAGCGACCTCTTGAGGAAACGCCAGAGGCTTCAAGGACAGATATCAATTCAGCATTTATCCTTCCAATAAAGTACCCTCCCATGAAGTTCTAAAAAGTAATTGTCCAGTGTATTTATAAGTTAATGTGTGTTTTTAAATGTAGATGTTCCGGAAAGATCGCCTTCTGGAAGACATAATGAATTTACCGTGTTTCTGGCGTCTAACCTACGCACATATTCCTAACATCAGTGGAAACTGCGACACAAAAACTTAGCTTAGTGATGATGAGGTCAAACCAGCTGATTAATCCAATGTGTTTATGCCACCAGGAGTGGCAACAGTGTGAAAAAATCGTAGCACGCCGGGATTCATGCTCGCCAAACCTTCTTGCTCTTCCCTGAGAAGTGGGCAGAAACAGTTAACCATGTGATTCGGGAGCCGGACAAACACGCTACGAAAGGTTAGATTAGGTAATATAAACAAAAATCAAATAAAAGTACCAAAAGGCAATCAATAAGCTTTTGATTGAGGCTGCCGCTCACGTTTAACTTGGCTGGCTATCGTTTTTGAAAGAACCGATTGGAACAACATAGCAATTTGGTATACACCTGAATTGGCTAGTGGATAATTATCTTAAAATATATTTATGATTTGCCAACAAATATGTTATTCTAATGCGTTCCGGAGATTTAGGGATATATTTGTTTTTGGTAAACTAGACGTTACTTACTGTACAGATACAACCAATTGCAGACCTTTTTTTTTTATCTGCGATAAAACCATTGATTAACAGGAACATTATATCTTTTCTGGAAGAACAAATCGACACAAAATATTTTTTTCTTTTAATCGGTATAGGATTACTCCGCCCCACCCATCCCACTAGGGCAACTAACTTATGATTATGTCAAATAGCACAGGCGTTTCGAACGAATGGCTATCGTTATTTTTGTTTTCATTATCATGGAGCATCCGATACAACTTTGACAATCGGAAAAGTATGCTCTATGAAAGTTCTAGCCAATTATTGCTGCACGGGCCGATCAACTAGCCAGTAACTTTAAATTTAGTATTTCAACATTTTTTAATGGGCGAAGTCAATGTATTGGTACACACAGATGGGGCCGGCTTATGCCTGGCCATTAATGTTATATTGAACTTACCCTGACGATTGGATTTGGTTCCGTTAAGACTAATACCGACCTATGCAGACCCTCCCATCCATGAAGTCGTTCTTTAGTAACTAACTTTTTTCACATGCACTGTCTAGCATTTGGGTGGCAACTTATTTATCATGCTACCGTAGGAATCTAGAGGATTTCTAGAGCCTATGAAGTCTCAAGAGGCAGCTACAACTTCTCTGAGTAATTTTTCATTAAGAAGTTGTTGAGATCTTGAAGAATTTCCAACTTTATTGTTTGGCGAACATATTGAATAACAGAAAGCCCCGAACTCCTGCATCTTTGCCACTGCTGCGAGGCCGAACGTTGTCGTACAACAACAACAGCAGCAGCAGCAGCAGCAGCGGTTTACCTTTGTTCACTATTCTTAATTCTTGAATTCTTCATGATTTCTTCTAATCAACCGTAATTAAGGAATAAACGCGTATGAAGGTGCCTTAGGTTACCAAATGTACCCCGCAAACTATTGCAGCTATGTATTTGCAGCCTTAGGATGACGTTCACCAGTTCGGCTGGATTCATTTACCGATGTGACCGTCTGCGAATTTCGTAGAGGATTAACTTTTTATCATGTTCAGCTTCCGGTCTGTGCAAGTGGGTCACTGGTTTAAGATGACGGCAAAGAAAAGCGAGTGCCTGCCTCCACGTCAGATCCTCGTTCAAATCATGCGGTATCTTTTTTTCTTACCTAATTTATTTAACCGAAGTGAACGAGTCTGGTATTCTTGCATACACCAAATCGGAAAACTAAAACCCGTGTTCTATATGATGGATCCGCTTCTCTCTGCTGTTTTTGATTCAGGTTCCATGAGGTCCTTTTCAAATGTTGTTAATTAGCGGCCCACGACATTTCCAATAGCTGTACGAATCGAATGTCCTGTCTCTTAAAATTCCGCGTGACAATATCTGAATGGACGCCCCCAGATTTCGAGCAGTGCGTCTGAAATGTAGCCTCACTTTGAGATTCACGTTTGTCACAGTCTAAAACTAGAAGGCCTAATAAATTTTGCAAAGATGTCCTGAAGCTTGTTTATAATAATAATAACTACTATTAGTATTATGTAGAATAAAACGTTTCGGAAATAAAGGTTATATTTACCAATATATACAGCCGTATATATCACTTTCTTTAGTAGACTTAATTTTGAGCATCTTGCAACCGCAATTAAAGAACGAAGAAGGAAGATAGACTGCCTGTTTGTCCTGTAACTTACGAAAATAGTTCGTTACAATTTGGTTGCTGCTACTTCGGCTGTTTTTGAGCGTAAGAAAAAACCGTAAGGTTCAATCGTTATCTTCTCACTCCCGCTGCTCCCTGTCTTCGTCTCCAGTTTACTTCTGCTTCAGCTCGATGCAAGCCAAGGCAGTCTTTCAACAACTACATGCCAAATTATATTAGCAATGGCCAAATATATTGTGATATATGAGGAAAACTGGGCTTAAGGGAAATCTAAATCTCCCACAGTGTGATCATGGCTACGGGAATTTACGCAGTGTATTCATAGTTTTATACTTCTATTTAAGAGACAACGTTAACAAGACGTAATATGGCTATCCTTCTTTTTGCCATTTTCGCAGCATTCGTACGCTGATACGAAAAAAATGTTGAAAATCTGATTTTTTTTTTTCAAAATGGCCTGCTAGTACTCGCGATTACAAGGACTTGCTTTAGTTATTTAACCGTCAGGGTTCAATTTGGGAAATATCATACAAGGATAATAAAAGTAAGGGCTAATACTTGTGCGACCGTTATTTAAATGTCGCTACTCAAAAGTTTGAAAGCCGTTACGAGTCTTTATGATAGAATATAGTTTAAAAGGGCATTGTTATGTTTTTGTTTTAAAATTTTCTCTGAATAACCCCACGCCGGGCAATGCCGCACCGTACGGATGCCGCCACCAAATTGATGAAATCCTGCAGATATTTACACATATAGGATACATATATAATGATATAGGGTGTGGATTTGTATAGCGTCGGTCGCGTGGTGACTTTCTGAATATATGGTAATAATAAAAAATATTTCCTAGAAAAAATAAAGCGCAACACGAGATATTCTACTGGTTTTGACTTTAACGTGAGCTTATATTGAAATATCAATTTCCTTGCAAGGCGTTTCTGTAAGGTTGAAACACTGGGAAAGCCACACCAAAATAGAATAGAATACAAAATTTTACGCTTGCCCCCCACTGAAACACTTCATACGTACGAGAGAGAATACTAACTAGTAATAATGCTAGAAATGTATCTGAGTAAAACGATCTAGAACTTTAATATACCGTAAACATGTGGCTCAAATTTTGGCTGGGGTATTTTTGACACGATAGTTCAATGCGACTTAATATCGCTCAGGCAGATTTTCTGTTCCCTTATTTGTTCTTGAAAAATAAAGAAGTCGACACATTTCAACTGAGAGATGAGTTTAAATATATAATAACTTAATGATGAATATATAATAACTAATAAAAAAAAATAAAACATATGGAAACAATTAGTTGGGTGTTTGCTGAATTGCTTGGTAGAAACATTGTTCGATGTTAGACGTACGAAAGATAAAGTAGTCCTCTGTACAAGATGACTGTAACTTCATTATTTTATCTATACAATATCTAAGTAGCGATAAATAGTAGTGTAATAAGCTTCACAGGCCTTCAAACCCTCTAATGGTTGCGGAGTATTATATCGTCAGATATTGATATGAATTCTGTTTGACTTGGCGACGTGCAAAGAAGTGGGCATCAAACTATCACGTTTGTCTGCGTAAATTGTTCTCTAAAGTATACATACTATCGACAAACGCACGAGGAGTACGGATCCAACATATCGGAACAATTATATGAGCTGGCTCTTGGCAAGTAGTATCAAAAGAAATGCAGCTCGTCGACTCCGCCATCATAAATTGAAGTCAGATATTTTTCGGGAACATGAAGTAGAAAGATGACAAGGCAAAGCCCTTACCAACAAACAAGAAAATATAAGGGGTGAATGTTGGTGATGTAATTTTAGGAAACCGAAGAACCCCTGAGGCGAAAGATTGTTGGCGAAAAACGCCGCTCGAAGCTGCGTCAAAGTGTAACCAAGAGAAGAGTAAAGAAGGTTTTACAATCAACTGTTAACGCTCAAGGACAATAACGTAAACTGCGGACGAAGTCTGAGGTACGGTAAACCTTGAAGTTCTAAAATAAGTTTTATATGAAGCAGACTTGTTCGATGGAACGGAAAACTTAATGACTTCTCTGCGTAACAGCACCAATTCATCTCTAGAAAAAAAAAGTTAGTCAAATATTTCAATGGTAATTTAATAGTCAAAACCTGGCTCAACGGAGTTTTAGGTTTGGCTAGTACTGAAGACTAGCGAAACTAGCATCGACTTGTAAAAATGTTTCTACGGCGAATACGCACATCTTTAGATGCCTGTATATAATAAATCTACATATAATATCTGTGTTTTTATCTCTCTACGCGTGTTTATAAAATATTAGCATTGAAAGCCCGGCACTACGTTTTAGCGCATGACATTCCCGATAACAGTTTCGTCGACAGGTAGATAGAGAAAAAAAAATGGGTTTATGTTTGCTTCTCGGAAAGGACTCCCTTTTTTTTTCTACACGCAACAAAATGCCCCATTTCAGTGCGTGCACCCGTTGTCCGTTCTATTTAGGATTTTATGATTCTCTGCATTCTGAAATAGTTTCGAATGGTTTAAATATGTCTAACGATTTCATTGCCAACTTCTAACGACACAGAAAAGTCTCGCCTGGTGTTTTTCTGATCCTTCCGCAACATAGGTGGCCGAGTACAGGGTTCTTACGCGTAGCAAATACAGTTCACATCATAGTACTTCCGAGAAGTGCATGTAAAAAGCAGCAAACTACGTGCCATAAATACCCAGCTTGATCTAAAATTTAACGAGCTACTTCGGTAAGTCGTTCATGTCCCAGATGCCGGCTAAAATTTTCAATTGCCGACTTCAGTTGCAAGAAAACTAATTGCGAAGACAGATTCGCCACGATCAGAGATGAATCGTACGAATGCGTTTTGTTCCGAGATCAGACGACGCCATCATCAATACAGTGAGTGATCTGCCATATAACCTCTAATATGTGAGTGCAATTTGGTGAAAGGCAAACACGTACGAGGTACACCCAACCAAGATGACAGTACCCTACCGAGCCAACACGCGATTACGGCGTGCTTTTCGATGTGCCTCTCTATCTGATTACATACGACAGCTCGTCGTATTAATAAATAAATAAAATCTGAATATTATCAAGCCAGCCCTCGTACTATTGCGTACCTGAATGGAGACACTGATTGTTGTTAAAGAAAAAAAACAAAAATCATATTGATAAATCAGCGTGAATTTTGTACGAGGTCTACCATCTGTTACACACAGCAGTAAAGTTGTTTGCGATATTGTTTCATTGTTCAGTGAATGTACAGAGAGAAAAATGGTTTTTGGCAGTGTATTTATACAAGCAAGATATCAAGCGTGTATATTATAAGTAAGTTATTTATTAAATACGTAATCGAAGTCGTAAGAACTTGTTAATTATGAAAATAACCATCGTAGAGCAAAGCCTGAATACAGAAAGTGCTTTTTGAAAACAAATCGCTTGATATACCCGTATTGCTATAGTGATTAAGTAATTATTCATATTAAAAGCAACCCAAAGCAATCGGTAGTTGAGAAGTATTTGTCAAGGAGAAGCTTCGGGTGTCGTCGATCAAGTCTGAGCTTCGCATGTTATCTACCGCCCTAATGCATATCGAGGGAGAAAGTTTGTTACTCTTGGTAATAGCTAAGAATAGGACTATAATCATAAAAAAAAGACTGACTTAATCAGGTGTATGTAACATTTTTTTTGTTATTATTCTGTGTGTTAATTGCGATGTTCTATGTTTCGAAATCAACTAAGACAAGTAGGGTATCCAGTCTTCTGAAAAATGCTATAGCTAATAGCAAGTCTAATACATGATAAAAGATGTATATTTGCAAAAAAGAAGGGCATCACTACTTGAACAGTATAGCCACTATAGCCAAGGAACGCGTCTCCCATGGTAGCCGTACTTTGCTTCTAGTAACCTTTCCTTTTACCTATAGACAGCGTTACGCACGTAATTGGTATTAACGCAAATACTATATATATATACCGTACAGCATAAGAGTAATTGCTTTATCTAGGAATTAAGTCTTGCACTAGTGAATTGCAGAAGATCATCATCTTTAATGAACTCGCTAATAAATAAAGCCCAACGTTTTTTTTTCTTTTTTCTCAATAGCCCAGACTTTTCGACAGCCTTGAAATGGCTAAAGGAGCGCCTGATAGTGGTGAAGTAGAAGCATATGCACAAATCTCATGTAAAAACATTTTTTTTTTTTAAACAAAGCGGCATGAGTAGTCTGCGACGAAAAACAGCTACGAAATCGGCTATATATACTGAACGTGCGCTCTCCAAACTTCAGTTGACAACTGGCCTTCCATCTGAGCCATGAAGTTGAAACAACAAATGGAATCATAATTGAAAGTTTCTTTCAAACAGAAAAAACATGACTTTGTTTACTTTCAGTTGTGCAGCTACGTTACCTCCTGGGCATACGTTGACAGTTTATATATATGTATATATGCGTTGAACTGTACACATACGCTGGTTATAAGAGGTAATTTTTACTTATTGTTGATTCTTATTTTTGGTGCCGATATAGCAAATGGGGGCGCAGCACTGACGCTTAAACAAGTGTCTACAGGATGCGGAGGGGTGTGTATACCGCAGAGCAGACACAAACGTCATTTCTGCCAAAAACGAGCAATATGGCCTCCTGCCTAAATATCTCAGCGGATATATTTTTTCAGACACTGGTTATGCTGCTTGTGGCTTAGATAGAGCTCGGTATGCACTTGATAGGAATGACAGCAAAAGACCGCTTGTAGATGTGATAGATTTATAAGATAACCATTCCGTTATAATAAACTATTCGATAAATGAGTAGACGTTATGTAATCATCTATACCCACGTTTGCAGAATTTACGAGAACGAAACGATCTGCAAGCAAATCACGCCGTCGTCAAAATCTGTCCTGTTGCTTTTTCTTCTAGCCTACCTAGCGATAGTTAGCGAAGTCATTAGGTTACCTCAAATACTCCTAAAAATGATGCCAGAAGGACACCGGATTGAAACTTGGCCTGCGCAGTCGAATTGGCTGTAACGGATCTTCCACGATTTGGCCTAGTGTGAAAACCCGAAAAAGGATTGCTTGATATGAAGCTTAAGCTAACATGGCCGAGTAGGGGCGCTTTCTCAAAATCAGCAAATTTGAGCATATTGTAGCTAGCCGTCGTCCAAACAAGGTCATAGTCATGATGCAGCCCAACGAAGCACAGTCAGTTAAGTCGCATTTAAAAAAACCATTATCAGACTTAATAATCATACGACAATACGTTTATTAGTCGATAACGCAACAAATCAGCATAACATATCCTTATCTCGCCCACATGATGCCGTTATAACGTATTTATATTATTGTTTCGAGCATTGCTAGACGATTTCAGCCACGTTCGCACAATGGACTTGCAATATCTACTATAGATTTCGTTTAGGTGACGATACGATGCAGCGCCCCACAGCACAGACTTCGACAAGCTGCGTTCCGTGAGAAAGTCAACGCGATTCAACCCCCCCGTCCCCCTTGTTAATGGAGCGTATATATATGCAGAGTTGTTGTAGCAAATGGATCAAAGATGAATGTCGGTCGTCGTGCTTTGTTCGTAGGTCTGTATTTTGTCTGTCTAACGTTATCGCGGCGAAAAAAATCTGCCGCTTGTACTATTACCTGCGTTGACGGTTAGAATTTTTTTTATTTCGTACGTGTGTGCGAACGTGTGTCTACTGTTTATTGCATAATTTCCATTGCCGTCCAGTGCTGAAGTCAAGCTGGGATCTTGTCTTCCCCAAACCCCTTTCATAGCCTCTAGCTGTTAGCAGTATCTTAGCCGCTATCATGGCGCAGAGCACTACGCACGAAGACATTAAATTTCTATTATATGTATTTATATTTCTTATTGTTATTGATATTATTTAGTTAAGGTAATTTTATTTATTTTAACGGACGAAGAGAACCTACTGCAGTATAACATGTGCTTACCAGTTGTCAATTCAACTGGTGCTACTACTATCCGTGCTAATACTTGTTACATGCCCGTGCAGCAGCCCCTATTGCGATTCACGTTCGTTTCACCGTGGCGTATTCGTTTATGGGGCGTGTCCGTTTGTTTTCTTGTTTCAATCAGGCAAAATTCTGTTAGAACGTCCTATCAGTAAGGCCATACGTGGTTACAGACCCTAATCAATAAAAGGATTTTATAAAGCCTGCTGAACACCAGTGAGCTTAATCTTAGACACGCTGTTTGGTGGGCAAACAATCGTGGCTTAAATTAGTAATCATTATTACCATAATCAAGTTGTATTGCGTAGAAGTGTTCCGAACTTAAGAACACTCAAAGGCACTCACTTTGAAAGAAGACACTTAAGTTCACTTTAATGTCTCAATTCAATAAAACGATGTTATTTTAAGTACTTACGCCACTTGTACCTCGTGGCTCCGATAAACCAATCTTGTTTCTAGACAAAAAACGTTCCGTTTAAGAGAGTGATCTAGCAATTATTAATAAAAAAGTAAAAAAAACAAAACAACATTTATCCGTGACGCGGTTTTTGCCGCGTTTCAGCAATAGGCATACTGTCGCAAAATTACATAACGGATACGAAATGACACTGAAGAAACGTCACCAATAAAAATCATGTAAAGGTATTGATAATTGATCTGACGGCATTTGCAGTGCTGGGATTTCCTCAGCCGGATGTCAAATGAACGATCGTTTCTAGCGGAGACGGGGCGAAGGGGTGAATGAATGAAAATCATTGTTGAAAGATAACAAGCGCTAGTAAATGAATGCAATATCAGGTCTGACTCTTGTGATCGATCTTGCAGCCGGCTCCCAAAATAAATAAGGGTGACTAACAGTATTTATGAAAAGCCATGAGTCAGCCGCATAGTTTCCGAAGGGGTAAACTGACGAGAACTTCGCCAAGCGCTGCGAGGATGGCGATGGTTAGAACCGTTATGCGTCGTGGCAACGCTAGAGTTCCGTGAAGATTTGAAGAAAGATTTTTGCGAAGCTTCACTTCAATGGTGAATTAAATTAACTTCGAAATTCTCAGATATGCGGATCATTATTAAATGTTGCGTGAAGGAAAAACTTGTCCTATACGCTTTGCAAAGGGTATTGTGCAAGATGCAATACTTAGGTACGCTGTTGAACTTGAAAATTGAATTGAAAGATAAGTTGAATAATACGAAATATAGTGAAAAATTAACTATGATGTCGTCCAGATGTTATACTTATAATAGTCCTATAACGAATGTGCTTAATTATCCACCGGCTCTTTGAGTTACCGGCGAAGATCGTCCGTGTTGCCAAAGCATCGCTACACATATTGGAAGCTTGCCTTCCACAATCCGTGACAGACTCTTACAACTGTAGTAGATACTCCGTAGCAGTATCTTATTTAGATGTAGATGGAATAAAGGACCATTGAGATAACTCATAATCATTTTCCAAAAAGTTCACGCTTTAATTAACACTATTTGCATGTCGGATTAATTGTAAAAGGCCGCAGTTGATTTTTAAGCATTGTTATTAAACGTTAGAAGAAAATTACATTAATACTATTTAACTTAATTTGTTTTGTTCTATTTTTATGAATATATAGTTTTGCATAGCTTGAAGGAGGTCTCTGGAAGGGACACAATCAGCCAACAACGTTTTATGATACTAACTGAAGAGTTTACACACAAGTTATGCATGCTTAGTCTCAAGTTCAACAAGTTATTATTAGATACTATTGGTAAACGTATATGTTAATATTGTCGTAATTTGGCTTAATTTGCGCTTGTAGCATAGTCTCATCATTTGTATAAACTAACGTACGTCGAGTTCAACGACATTGACTGTTCCGAGTAGCGAATACGGCTTTTTTTTTTTTCTGCAATATTACGCATGAGGCTGCAAACAAAATACACTTAGGATTATTCTAAAGTCTCTGATAATACACGCTTTAAGGGCAGGATGCGTGTCCCACTAAGCCTTAAGCTCATGAGAATGAAACCAAAAAATAATGTACATCTGCAAGTTTGATGGGAAGTTCTCCTAAGTCTAAACCCCTTCAATGTATAAGATGCTGGAATATAGCATTGTTGTTTACTTCACTTGTGGCCAAACTGAAAGCACAACCAGGATAACTGGCTTCGTTGAAGCCTTAGATGAAAAATGGCAAAAAAAAAGAGTGGGTCTTGAATGTACTTTATCCAATAATTCTAGCAAGCTATCTTGGATTCGTAATCCCACAAACAACTTGTAGCGTTTCTATAACGAGTAGATATAAGGATGAGGCATGAACGTCTCTATCTTTCTCTTTTTCTGTTTCTATGCGCTTCGGATCAACGCCCATACCATTGGCTTCTGTATATGCCCCTTGATGAGATTACGATACCATATATAATACAGACACGTGCCTTTACGAATTTATAGACAAAAAAAAAGAAGGCAGGACTTGTTCGATCCGCTACCGGTCACTCGTAAGATCGCTGCTGTTGCTAGATTTTCAGTTGGAGGTAATGTCTTCCCAGCTGTGTTATAAGCGAGGTCTTTGTTTCTAACCGCGCCAGATCGATAATGCGCCCTTAAGTCGGGCTGAATGCTCCAGCCCTAAATCTGGTAATGAACGGTGTTGGCCGCTCGATTCGTCGTCTGTCGTGGGACACAGCGGAGGAGACATAAACATCAGCTATAAAGAGTAACGAAGAAGGCAAAAAGACGAAAGCTTGGAACGTAACAAACGCGGGTCGGGAAGGCCATAGACGTATCGTAAAAGGAGTCCGGGGATCCTAGCGCACCAGCGTAGTGGACAATTAAGGCGCCTCAAAGGGGTGTGTATACTCACTCTGTAAGACAGGCTGTCAGATGACTTTCTGACTCTGTAGGTATATAATGCTGACGATATCTGTCTGTCTGTCTGTATATATGCTCGAGTGTATCTGTATGCTATGTGGTACGTTACTTCCTCGTGCCAAAAAGCGTCCTATACTCGTAAACTGTCGCTTGTGCTGTCCGCCCCACGACTGCCCCTACCATCATATAGCCATAGTCTTTCCCTTTCTCCGGCGACGTGCGTAACTTACCGATACGTGGTAGACGCGAAGATGCTAAAAAAGATCGTTTTTTTTTTACCAAAATTCCCGCCCAATTGGGAATCCGCAACTCCCTACCAATCGAAGTTCATTGTAACCTTCTTTTAGAGACAGGACGCCTGTTCTGCTATCAATCCGACCAGACGCCAAGTAGAGCTTTTAGTTGAGGTTCAAGAAGAGCCAAAGGCCAAGCGTCTACCAGGCCGCCTCATCTCGTAGAGACGTACCGGACGCTAAACAGCCCTGTTTCGGGCCTCGGGTATTTGCCCGGCCCTAATCCGACTAGGCAGGCGACTGTTTCACTATCGTGACGTTTCGCAGCCAGTATTTCCCCCAGTTTCCTCTTAATGAACGCCACATCGCACCGGTGACCGAAATAAAGGCGGGCAAAGGCGGAGTGAAGTCGCCGCCTTGATGAAGTAAAAAGAAATATGAACTGTGATGTCAAGGGAGGGCTCGGCCTTGCTCGGCTTGGGCCCCGCAAGGAAATCACCATTGATTTAGCGAATAGTTCACTATACGTATACGTCTACGATGAACGACCGGAGAACAAGTGTGCACAATCGGCTTGTAAAATCCTTCCTCTGAGTCGTCTCATATTTACCGCAGCGTTCAGTTTAAACGGAAACCATTGCAGCACTCGTTTAGTCGATATTATGCTAACGATCATTACGACGGTGAGACGTTGTGTTGTGGCAGCCAGCCACAGTAGATACTGTGCTTCGAAAAAAACATCTTTTGTGATCTCTATTGTATCAAAGGCGCAAGTATAATGATGTTTCATAGGTAAACGTGTCATTCAAATGTTCGGCACAGATATATGATATATGTTGAAGTTAGAGAAGAAGAGAACAAGGGTGAGAGGGGAAGGAAGATCGCGTATTACAAGACCGTCTGTTGCCATACAGAAATTACCATCATATCAAGATTCACTGCACTTGGCCACACTCGATTCATAGGCCCAAATACCACTGTATAGGGTGCTTGTATTCCATATAGTTTTTTTTAAACATTTCGAAGCTGCCAAAGACTCTTGGACCGTTGTTAACGCATTGAACGACAAATTCTATCGACATCGCTGGACGCGTCGATCGAGAAGATCACAGCTGCTACTGTCGCCGCAGAAGCAGAAGTTGTGCGAAAACCTCGATGTACCATCGTTGTCGCTTTCAATCATAGCATTGCACGCAGAAGCCATCGAGAGAAAATTTATGGTAATGACGACATTTCTTCTAGCAGGAACAGCAACTTTCAGCATCTGTGGAACACGTCTTGAAACCGATCTGATTTGACCAGCAGCTAGAGCTAGTTACGATAGACGCTGACGCGACGAGCGTCAGACACATGCACAGAGAGGCAGGGGGAAAAGAGGATCGAACGTGGGATTGACGGCTCGTGTTGATGGGCTGCTTCCGAAAAGCTCTTCCCTGCGAACATCTTATCGAATAACAAATAACAACGCCAAAGCTAAGCTGAATATACCCGCAGCAGTATGTCGGCCTACTTGCGAACTCTGCCATGTCGATTCGACTGCCAGCCCGCTTTCTCCCCTGCTATTGCTAATTACCAACCAGAGATTATCCCAGAGACGGAGGAAACCGTATTCTCTCCTCCATTGTCTTGAGGCAGTACACACAGCATTACCTGTCGGATTTCGACTCGAATTCGTTGTTGTGTGCCCCGGCTAATCAGCGTTTTTTTCACTCTGCCAGTTTTGTCATCGTCAATTTTGTTGTTGGATGACGCGTATCCTTTAGTCAAGCAGGCTTCGTTCAACCGACGGAGTCTGAAAAAACGCGCAATTTCAGAACAGAGTTGGACCACAGCTTCCAATATCCAACCATCTGTTTCAAGGGTCGGCGAGAGATTCCCGGATCTTTCTTTTCCCTACGAGTTGCTGAGTCAAATCTGAGGGATTTACAGTTGGCTTTGGAGAGCTGAAAAAGACAGCACAATATATATATATATATATATAATTCGAGAATTATTCCAACGATTCGTCTGTCGGGTTGACGGCGGCATTGTCTTTGCATTGTGATTGGCGCGCCAACAACTATTAGGGATTATCCGAAAAGCTAACACTTCAGCTAAACTAAGTGAAGAGTCGAAGCACAAACCTTCTCGTGTTTCTGTCTGAAGGCGCATATGCGACTACGAGCAGTCGATGCGGCTGATGACTCGTCGGCGGTCGTAATTGCAGGCAGCTGAAGCTGGTGATATGTGTGCCTGATACCTTAGTTTCTTGTTGGACCTGAGCGATTGCTCGTTGAAGTTCAAGCAGAAGCTCAACGACAACAGCACAACACAGTACTAGAGCTACAGCTACAGAAGCAGCAGCATCACATCCAACGAGAAGCGATATGTTAAACTATCGGTACCTCTTGTCTAGATCAGCCCCGAGAGAGAGAGAGAGAGAGAGAGAGATTTGCCGCGGTGTTTACATATCCTTCGTCGACTGGCAGCGCTATTTGGATTGAATCTTGAATTCCGCTCAGAGCCCAACAGCAGTAACTGGCCACAGACTGAATCTTCTCTTGTCGTTCCTGGAAACGTACGAGGTCGTAAGAGTGTCAAATACCGACAGACAGACAGACAGACAAAGCAGCGGCAACGACTGGGTGATATTGCACCCGCAGTGGGGCCTCAATGCTTACCGTGCGCGTACTGCGAATCTTCCTTCATGCGTACGTATTCTACGTAGAGAGGAAGGACATATTCTTGTTTAGTACTCGTGTCTTCAAGGTGATATCTTTTTCTCTCGCCTGTTTTTCACTCGGACCGTAAAGACGTCTGTTTAACGCGGGCCACAACTCGGTTATAGTTGCTGGCAAGCCAGGATTGTTTTTGAGCGACAGTGCAGCTAGGTAACTAGTGAGTGAGTGAGTGTGAGTAACAAGAAAGCTGAACGATGAACGAGCAGAAAAGTACGAGGACGGACTCCAGCTGAGACGTCGCCTGACTTCGCAATAGACTGGCTTCTCTAGACAGGCATGGGAAAGCAACAGCACAAGTATTATGCAGTAACGCCGTTAGACAACAGAGTAACTACAGTACCTCGTCCACGAGTTGGCAGCTCTTGACTAAAACTAACTGCAGTAGACAATCCGAACAACCGTCACAGACCAGCGCTACTGTTGCTATGGCTGCTGACGTCCGCGACGTCGTCGTCGTCATCACTGAGTCGCGCAGAATTTGAAGAATTTTTGTTTTTGCTGCCACATTGTAAATCTCGTCGAGGCAAGATATGATCGAAGGAAATGCGACAGCTTGACGTATAGCCTAATTCTTCGCCGCCACAGCCATTGCGGTCCTGAACGTTGAACGGAGAAAGCTCGCATGCAGACGGAGCGAAGCGAGGCGATAACTGCTAGGGCGGAGACTCATTTCGGTACGGACCTACGGGGTGGCTATGTGACAAGTTACAGCTGTGTGTCGACCTGACGCCGGCAATCGCTTATTGGCCTGATCGCTGATGGCTGAAATCACACATGCACCGCTAGCCAACCAACAACCAAACACAGCGCAATACTTTATACTGCAGTGAGCGTTTTGCCCCGCTCGTTTCTCTTGGCTTTCGGCGTAATCGTAACAGGCTTCGACCCACCTATTCGCTCTAGGGCGTGCACCATGACATCTCTTAGCGGTTGAAGGTGGTAGGATAGGAACGGCGGTAGGATTGGCGAACCGTCCCAAAGAGCTTACTTCTCTACCCACAAACAATGTCATCAGACACGATTCTACCAATCTCTCACGTTAACGTTATACCGCTATCATCCAACAGCTGAACATTACCATCCTGACTGGCATTGGCAGCGTTCGAACAACACAGTGATTTGCGAATCCGCCACGGCGACAATGACGAGGGCGAAGACGAAATATATTTGTTATATCTACGAGTACCGCCGCGCCCGCTCACCCGCCCGTATGTTCACCACTCACCCCCATCTCTTGTCCCTCGTTCGCTTGACATTAGGCAGATGTCAACAGGCAGGCAGGCAAGCAAGCAAACCGGTCGACCTACGACAACGAACGAGGATTCGACACCGCGGGTTGCGTGTGATAGACGACGATCCGCGTGACGCCTCGTTTCCACAGTCGTAGTACCCTGCTAAACAGAATAGATCTACCAACCTAGGCGACTCAGGCGACGACCTGCCAAGGTATGAAGCAGGCCATCGGATAGAATAACAGTCTGAAAGCGCCAAATTAGATCAACAAGCAATTTCGCTGATTCAGCCACTGAGAGGAGTCCGGGTAAACAATGAACGGCTTGTCGAAAGCTTGCAGGGTAAGGGAAAAGGCAAACGTTTTGAGTAAGTGAATGGACCATTTTATCACAGTTCTTACGAGCTGTTCACCGTAAGTACAACAGCAGTGACGGCAACGGCCGTGTCTACCGTTTCGATCACCACCCCCGACAGCATAATATATATGCCACGCACAGACGCGAGCTACTAGATGGCGAGCTCAACCGTAGCCGCACTCACCCGTTAAGCGGCCATGCCAATACATAACAAGCAGTTGAATAGAGCTAAGAAAATATGTGTTCTTTGGAATCGGCTGGGGCGCGCTTGGGTTCGAATAGAGCTTGCCGCGTGCTCTGTCCGGGATACAAAGACCCGACAGCTAGTTAGTTGCCACGATACTTCGCTACATCTGGCTGCAAATACAGGTATTTCTACACAGCGCAACTGTTAGTTATTACACGTTCTACGTAGGACGATTAAAGGGATGACGATGTAGACAAGCTAGAGAGCGAGCAGAGCCGCAAAAACGTAAAAGTTGGGTGTGAACCCATCGGTCATCACAACGCGCCCCGATGCAGCGCAGGTAGGCGATTGCCTATTACGTACTTCGGCCATCACTGCTACCCCTACTACAACTAGCATTACCAAAAGAGAAAAGCCAACGTCACCGCTTATGGGACGAACGCGCATTCGAACACATAAACAGAGAGACATACAAACTGACTTACAAGGACATTGGCATCGAATGCGAGGCGGCAAACGGACTGATGATGACGACGGCGACAGAGAAATGAATGGGAAGCGACATTGTCAAAACCATGAAAAACACAACAGGACCTAAACAGGCCAACTTTGCGGCTAAGCTTTGCACGTTTACTAAGTAAAATGCAGAAACAAAAAAGCTGAGGGTGTGACCATAGGCTAATAGAAAGAGAGTAATTGAAAAAGTAAAATTCTACTAACGAAACTAGCAATGGCGTACAAGTATGACATCGAAGGACGCGCTTGTCCTAACCGTAATGGAAACGGAAGAGTGACAACGAAACCTAAAAGGTCCCGGAGTTGTATGACTGATAGGAGAATGACAAAATAATTACAATTGTAGGACAAAACTAACTATAAAGAGAGACACAGATTTTAATTTTCCTAGTGGCTCCTAGAATCAAAAACGTATCGTAACGATGTCAAAGGACGAGTTACGTGAATACAGATATACGGAAAGATGAACGGCAATCCCAAGCAACTCTAAAAAGACCACGCCGTCCAGCCACGTACCATAACAACAACAGAAAGAACAATCACAGTAAACCCGTTAGCATTATCAATACAGGGAAGCTAAAAGCTATTAAAATACGAAGTTAGCTAAGTTGAGGAAAGAAAAATAATTGCTTTTCAACGGGGCATAAGGACGAACGGTTATTGGAGTACTCCGAGTGCTAGGTAGCTGTCGAAAAAGGAAAAGGTTTCTAAAGGCCGGCAACGACGAAGATTGTATCCTGTGAGATGCCCTACCTGGAGAGACGAAAAGTCGACCACGACAAAAAAAAAAGAGAAACTGAAATTGAAACATGTAAGCAGGTGAAAAGGATTAGAAAACTTTTTCTTGCCGTCTATTTGAAATAGTTTAGCCATAAAAGGGAAAGTAATGCTACTGATATCAAAACTCTAGATAGAAACGTCGGATCCTCTGACCTATTGAAGGTGTCGAACCTCCAATATTATTGCCGTATTGGTAATGTGATGGGTTCACGAGAGCAGCAGATACCGTTTCACTACAACAAAACAATCAAGCCATTTATGTCGATCTATGGGCGGTCAGCTCTTTGATACCAGATTATCAAATTTTATACTATAGCCATAACTGAAGTGTAGGTCTAACTTTGTCAGATCCGAGCTAAAAGAACAAAAACATATTGCATATTGCTGATATATTATACAACTTTAAAAAAAAAATGTATTCAAAAAAACAAGGTCGATACTGAGCTTGTGTTGCTCTTCGTATTGATTATAGAAGGTTAGAGTTTTACGCACAAGCCTGAACATGTACATATGGAAACATGCAGAAGTATCTATCATGTGTGTATATATATATATAGCTGTGAATCTAATGTACATCTTCATTATCTTAAATGTTTAGAGTTTTAAGTCCAGCACAACATTTACTGTGCCCACATTTGATTTCGAACCTATTCTACCTCACGCGTCCTTAAATATAACAGGCAAATACGCTACTCGTCCTCCATCATAGGGATAGCTCTATTAATATTTATTCTGGTGAAAATTTGGTACAACAAAAACAAAGCGTAGAGACCTCTAGTCGTTCGTTAAAAATACTCAGAATGTCTTATGAGAGAAAATAACAGCACTAACAAAAATCGTAGTCGCAAATCAATCTTCAATATAGGAGCACTTTTATGACAGTGTGAATGATGAGGAAAAATACGAAAAAAAAAAAAAAAAAAAAAAATCATCTAATGTTGAAAGGATAGAGTCGCGAGATATAATGAGCAGCAGGGCGTTCTTGAGTCTACGATAATTAGTAAACGGTCGTATTTGTCAATCGTACAATGCCATTAACACATACAGATAGATGTATATACAAACCAGCAGTGATTTACAGCGTACTCAAAGAAAGGCTGATGCCCCTAAATCAACCAAGGCACTGCGACGATGCCACATAATTTTCACTAGTTTCTATTTTCGGAAAAATGTAACTTTTTACCATAAAAAGTGTGTTTCTGGCGCTTATCATCGCTATGTTGCGCTTACAAAGGTGGCATGACTGATTATTATGGTCGTATTGACCCGAAACAGCGTTGTCAAGTTAGCAGTTAGTTAGGTAAGCAGTATAACGTCGTGAAAGTTATTCGGTTCATCTCTCGCTACTATATTGATTTGTTTTTGATCGCTTTATTTCCTATAGAGCACCGCTTAAGCCGTCGCATCATAGGCATTTTTGTCTACATATATGACTAGCTTATCGGTATAGTTGAATCTGGCGGCAGTTATTATTATTATTAAACCAGTATTTTTGAACGTAGGCGTACAGATTAAGTGCCTTTTTATTTAATACATTTTTAGTCTTCAAAAGGTCTGCTAATTATAAACAATATCAGACTGCTGGTAACGCAGACGTGTCGATACCAGTTCATACCAAACGAAAAATACTAAAATATTCACTTGCGGTCACTTATTATCAAGAATTTAGTATTCTTTTTCTCTCCCCCTTTAAGAGATCAACCTATCAGGTTCGATCGCCATACAGGCGGCCTTACAGGCGGTAATATAAAATAAGAAAAAAAAAAAGCGATGTCCTTCTTGATGAGCTGACCCGCCAATACGTAACTATGCGCATACACGTGATGCAGGCCCTGTTGATATAGCAACGTTTACCTCCGAAGCAGGGAAGGCAGTACACGATCCGGCAATTGTTCTCACGCCTCTCGCCAAACCTTCCCCTTTATCACAACAACTTTGTACGGCCAACAACAACAATAATACACCGTCGACATTTGTAGCTAGTAGCAGCTATATCGAACATACATATTCTCGTACCTTGATGCATCATCATCATCATCAGTACACATGAGTCCTCAACGAAGTGGAGAAAAAAATCAAAGTCCAACAGCGGATAGATAGCGATGCGTCGATGACGTTAGAACCGCCCCCCTTTCAGTGCTCCATCGGCAATGACGACAGCCGCAACAACGGCGACAGAACCACCGGCGGCCGTGCCAGCAGCAGCGGCACTACAACGTAAACGCAAAAGGCACGTACAAGAAGCATAATCAATGCTTCCACCGCACTTCGTTGCTGTGGCCATTTTTGAAGAACAACTTATGAAGCCACTTTTATTCTGATAACAACAACAACAACAACAACTATCTGATGTTCTTACACTTTACAGTTTGACGAAAGCTGCGTCGTAGAACGCGAGTGTAGCAAGCGGCCCGAAACGAGAAAGGTAGAGCCCGCGAAGACCGAAGCTCCGTCCCCGTACTGTGTGCTTGCTAGCGGCATCAGATCGTGACGACGCTAATGATGATAGGGTAAACGCTACTCAATGGGGATACATACTGGCTTTCGATAGATGTCGCTCCCATGACAGGGACATTTTGTCGAGCACGACCGTCATAACTTGACGGATCTTGCTGACTACTCAGGCTTGGGATGGCTGTTTGTCCACTGCTGAATGTCAAAGACGTCCACTACAACTGCTCCCACTTGAAGAGAACCTACGTATTATTGTACATATGAGCATCGCAGCGACAATACAGGTAAGCATAGGTGAAAATAGCAGTCAAAGCCGCTGGAATCAGATCGTGTGTGTGGAGATCGCTGATTGCGAATAGATATTGGTTATTTTCAGCTCACATAGAGTCAAATCATCAATAAAAATAAGCTAACGGGCTTAATTGTATCCCCTCAAACCCAATGCTCACTGTTTGTAAATAACCGGTGACTGCCCTTTATGTATTGGGTCTAGAAGAAAATCTCACAAGCGGATAACCTCGGATCGAATCACCGCTGGCTTCCCCAGATCGTAAAAGGGGCCAGTGAATGCGCTAGACTTCGCAAGAATCTGGTTGTGCATAGTGTTAGTCGAGAGGAAGATAAAACGTTTATTGCTTGGAAAAGTCGTACAAATTCAAGCTTAATTGTGTCTATGAGTCGTGTTTTGGCACGAATTATGCCGTTCAGCTAGTCTCGTATCATATTCATGGCAGCGATTGTACCCTCCTCTGGGATGTTGCCATTTATTATATATTATGCCAGATTAGCGAACAGGCTTTTGTGCTCTGATATTTCTTTTACGTAATGTCGAGCTAAACAGATAGACTGTAAATTTGTTTGTGCAGCAGTGCACGTGTCTGTACGAAAGTAAAACTGGTGGCGATGGTGACGGTTGCTACTAAGCGCATAAGGGTCATACGTTTTTTTCCCATCGGGACTTAAGCACAGTCACGCTTTCGAGGAGCTGAAAAAGACGCGTACGGCAACGAGACGTTAGCGATCACAGCCGCCGCCGCAGCAGCAGGCACTGAGGTGGCCAAAGAACGGACTAGCAATTGAACGAAGCGGAAATTTATCGCGGCGTAAAAAGCATACTCTTGACGGTGACTACCGGTGATTTCTCTCCTTTCTTATCCTCTTTATCCTTGTTCTATCTCTCCGCCCCCGCGGCTTTCCCCCAGATTACTGAATATTTATTATTCGCATAATTCCCATACAAACATTATCGCCGTTGCTGCTATCCTTGTTACTCTGATATTGTCGGCGCTGGCATTTTTTCGCCTGCTTTGTTTTTGCCCGCCGACGGCGCAGCGCCCCCCCTCCCACCTCGACACCCTACGGCCTTCAGCATAGCCTCCGTTCCATTCGTCCGCCGACGCTCGGTGCCTGTTTTTGCGACCTCCACCAGCTATTTCCTATCGGTTCGGAGTTTTTACCGACGCAGAGGATCGAATACTCATGGTGATCCGTTGGCAACCGGCTGGTCAGTCGCGCCCGCCGCAGACATAAAGAACGTATACTTTATGACATGTTTTCATTTTGTGTCTCTCTGTTGAACTTTCGACGCGATCGACCATCGTACGTTGGACCGACCACCCACACAAACACGTAGTACTGACGTGGGGCGCGCTCACACTTTAGGCCGCTCGGTTAATAACAGCTTTTCTCAGAAAAGTGGGAGAAAAATCCACGATCATCATCATCAGCAGTAGCGGCGGCGGCACCGTCATCATCGACGCCAAAAAAAAGGATCGAACGAATTCGTTGTCTGTTGGCCGGTGACGTGTGTGAATTAATGGTTAGATAGACGCAATGGATAGAATGCATGCAGCTCGTGCCCATTAATTGGACGACATGGGTTTGAAGACAAGCTGTTTGTTTAGCTTCATTTGCCCAAAGTGAAAATTTGATAGTGTCTGATAGGCAACTATTGAACAATTAAAGACAATAGAAATTATTTGATAGCCACAGCGAATAATATCTTTTCTAGCTGGGTTGTGAAGAAGCGGCCCATCATTTAACAAAACGATTCAGCGTTCAACGGTTCAACAATGACGTGAAAGCGGTACCATAAACAATTGCCTTCGGATAGAAAATCAACGAGGTGGTGTTCTGATAAGCTCTGGATAAACAATCATGAGATAAGAGGTGGTCTAATGCAGTGGGATGAACGATGACATTCTGTCATCTTTTCAATTAACGTTTACCTCTTTTTCGTCTTTTCTGTACATGCGCAAGTCTCTCATAGGGACTACCGTATATGGGCCCTCGGCCGGTCGAGAAAAAGGTTTCGAGTTTAGTCCCTTAGCGTGGCCAACGGATAGTGATATTGCTGCAGGGACATTATAACTTTTTAATTCAAAATATTCCTTAACATCGATGAATGAATCTGGACGACATCATTCAGTTTAGCATATACATTAAACGGACAGCCTGCTTTGTAGTCGCAAACGTAGTTTGACTAGACTACCCTATAAGTATCCCGCCTGAGCTCTGTGGGACGGAGATCACAAGACTATAAAGTCGTTTAGGAAAGTTTCCAAAGTCGTACTCAGGTAATGAAGCTCTTAAAAGCCGGAAACCAAAATCAGTTACATTGATTCTATAGGACACGCTGATTGTAAGTCTAATACTCTTAACAAGATTTAAACTTCATGATGACACTTACATTGACGTACCAAGTCCTTTTTGAATCGATGGATTGTGCAGGTCTCCGGTTGGGCCCATCTTCATAAGTATAACTAATCTTCAGTATAATACTTGTCATATAATTAAGATCGGGGTCTACTTCTAGGTGCATCGTAATTTTCTTTAGCTAAGCACAAATGCAGATACAAAGTACAAACCGAGTATGATATCACTATCGCAGTGGACGCCTTCCATTATTGCCGAAAGGATAACGTATGCCATCCGAAACCATGTGATGATGAGCATGGATGCGGCAATTCCATAAACGTATGATTGACTGTTGTCTGGACGTTTAAAAACGTAACGCAGTCTCGAAAATAACACGAATATAAATGGAGAGAGAGCTTTTGAAAACAGTAGCTCATAGTGCGTTTGATTTAGTTTTATCCGACACTACATGCGGCGCTTGGAGTCGGCGCCACGCCCGCCTGGTCGACGATCTGTTTCACATGGGTTTCCTATGAGCTGGCTTTCCTGAGTCTATGTGTGTCGGCATTCATGTACACGTGTGCTCTTGTGGGTACCCGTGTCCATGTGTGCGTGTGTGTGTGTGTGTGTGTGTGTGTCTGTGTGTGTGTGTGTGTGTGTGTGTCTGTGTGTGTGTGTGTATCAGAGATTGAAGAAGCAGACGGGATCATTGAACATAATAAATATTCGCTATTTATGTGTGCTAGAGCAGAATAGGGTCTTTCCTTTCTAGCCAGTTCACCTTGATATTGATTCAACTATATTACCCCTTTCAGGATCATTTGTCTACGGTGGCAAATGCCGCTTGATAGATTTCTCTGCGTTAACGTCGCCTTCCTTTGTTTTGTTTCTTCTTTCGTCCTGTATAGAAGTATTCTGATTTGGTTTTGATGTAATGACTTCAGTTTCTTTTGATATCAACCGTAAGCAAAAATCAATTAATAAGTAACAATTCGATTAGCTTTGTCAACCCCGTCTTGGTCTGCTTCATGAAGCTGCGTTGGACGCAACAACTCAGCCGGTCGCGTAGGCCGATTACAGTCGGCCGCCCTATGTTACTGTTGCCGCCTAACTTGTAAAGTAAGTAAATATAT